>NW_010179554.1:0-489 GCF_000695765.1 Mesitornis unicolor
GGAGCTTGATTCAGTGATGACCAAAATGATCTTTTTGCCATCACGTTTAGATTTCCAACTGAAGGTGTGATAAAATGCATAGACTAAAGAACAAAGACCAGGATCATGACCAGAAGGCAGGTCAAAAATCAGGAAACCTGAAACAGAACAGAAGAGTAAGGATGGGAAGCTGGAGGACTGGAGCACACCAGAACAAGTTGTACACCTGGCTGAGAAGCAGTTTGAATTGAGCTATCGTTTGTCTCCTTCCTGGTGTCATCCATGCCACAGGACCTCTCCTGAGAGATCCATAATCCTTAATATCTCCAGTTCTGTAAGAGAGAACATCCAGCTCTCATGAGTTCTTATGGAAGCTATCTCACAGTAAGTTAATAGTACCTCCTGGATAATGTTTTGCTTTGAGAAAATCAGTAAGTTCCTCTCTGTCTTTTTTTTCCCCATCTTTATTGTTTTCATTTCAGTAGGAAGAATTAAGGAGAAAACACTGAA
>NW_010179555.1:0-8993 GCF_000695765.1 Mesitornis unicolor
GGGGAGAGCAGGGCCACGTCAGCAGCGGGGGAAGGAGGCGCGCAGGCGGTGAACTTCACCTTCCGTGGTGTCAGTGCGCGCTGCCCCGCGTCGGTGGTTTGTGCGAGGGGTAGGGAGGGCTGCTCGTCTGTGTCTCCCCACGCAAAGGCAGCTGCTGCATGGGAGCTCGGAGATCGGCGTTTGTTTATGCCCGTAGACACCGGAGATTAGGTGGATTTTCCCCTTTTGCCTTCTCTCGGAGCCCAAGGGGTGCCCCAGTGGGACCATTGCTGTACTAGGGGCAGGCATGGCTTTGTCCTCACTTTTGCTTACCATGACCTTAAGACGAGCTTTGCAAGGTCCCTTCAGGCAGGGGTCTCCATGCACAGCCAATGCCCTGCCTCTGGACAGCTGGTGGACCACCAAGCCCATGGGCACAAGTAAAGCAAAGCAAAGGGATGTGCTGGCCACCAAGGGAAGTGCATTCTCACAAGCACAATAATCACAGAATCCTAGAATGTTTTGGGTTGCAAGGGACCTTAAAGATCATCTAGTTCCAACCCCCTGCCATGGGCAGAGACACCCCCCAGTAAACCAGGCTGCTCAAAGTGCTATCGAACCTGGCCTTGAACACTTTCAGGGATGGGTCATCCATAACTTCTCTAGGCAACTTGTGCCACTGTCTCGCTAATCCTAAAGTTCTTCCTAATACCTAATCTAAATCTACCCTCTTTCAGTTTGAAACTATTACCCCTCATCCTATCACTATATATTCTCATAAAAAGTCCCTCTTCAGCTTTCTTGTAGGCCTCTTTCAGGTACTGGAAGGCTGCTATAAGGTCCCCCCAGAGCCTTCTCTTCTGCAGGCTGATCAACCCCAATTCTTTCAGCCTGTCTTCATAGGAGAGGTGCTCCAGCCCTCAGATCATTTTTGTGGCCCTCCTCTGGACCTGCTCCAACAGCTCTATGTCCTTCTTATGTTGGGGATCCCAGAGCTGGACACAATACTCCAGGTGGTGTCTCACGAAAGCTGAGTAGAGGGGCAGAATCACCTCTCTTGACCTGCTGTCCATACTTCTTTTGATGCAGCCCAGGATACAGATGGCTTCCTGGACTGCAAGCGCACATTGCTGGTTCACATTGAGCTTCTCATCAACCAACACGCTCAAGTCCTTCTTCAGGGCTAGTCTCAGTCCTTTCTCCATCCAGTCTGTATTTGTGCTTGGGATTGCCCCAGCCCATATGCAGGACCTTGTACTTGGCCTTGTTGAACTTCATGAGGTCCACTCAGGCCCACGCTTCAAGCCTGTCCAGGTCCCTCTGGATGGCATCCCTTCCCTCCAACGCGTTGACTGTACCACACAGCTTGGTGTCATTGGCAAACTTGTTGAAGATGCACTCAGTCACACTGTCCATGTTGCTGACAACAATGTTAAACAGCCTCCCTGTCCCAATGCCATCCCTTGAGGAATGCCACTCATCACTGATCTCCACTTGGACATCAAACCATTGACCACAACTCTTTGAGTGCGACCATTCAGCCTTATCCACCAAGTGGTCCATCTGTCAAATCCATGTCTCTATAATTTAGAGACAAGGTTGTCATGTGGGACAGTGTCAAATGATTTGCACAAGTCCAGGTAGATGTCATCAGTTGCTCTTCTCTTATCCACCAGTGCCCATCATAGAAGGCCACCAAATTTGTCAAGCGTGATTTGCCCTTAGTGAAGCCATGTTGGCTGTCACCAACCACCTCCTTGTTTTCCGTGTGCCTTAGCATAGTTTCCAGAAGGATCTGGTCCATGATCTTGCCAGGCACAGAAATGAGACTGGGCTGTATGTGTCCAGGTCTTCATTTATTCTCTTTTTAAAAATGTGAGTTAGGTTTCCCCTTTTCCAGTCAGTGGGAACTTCACTGGACTGCCACAACTTCTCAAATATAATGTATAACGACTTAACAACTTCATCTGCCAGGTCCCTTAGGACCCATGGATGGATCTCATCAGTCTCATGGACTTGTGCACCTTCAGGTTCCTTAGACTGTCTCGAAACTGATCTTCTCCTACTGTGGCAGTACTTCATTCTCCCACTCCCTGCCTTTGCCTTCTGCGACTTGGGCAATGTGGCTTGAGCACGTGCAGGTGAAGACTGAGACAAAAATGTCATTGAATACCTCAGTCTTCTTCCTATCCCGAGTATCCAGGTCTCCTGTTCCCTAGTCTTCTTTTTATCACTGACGTACTATAGAAGCTTTTCTTGTTGCTCTTGATGTCCCTGGCCAGATTTAGTTCTGTGAGTGCTTTAGCTTTCCTAACCTGATCCTCATATGCTAGGTCATTTTTTCTGTATTCCTTGCAGGCTACCTGTTCTTGCTTCTACCCTCTGTAGGCTTCCTTTTTGTGTTTGAGTTTGTCCAGGAGCAATTTGTTCATCCATGCAGGCCTCCTGATGTTTTTGCCTGACTTAGTCTTTTTTGGGATGCACTGCTCCTGAGCTTGAAGGAGGTGATCCTTGAATATTAACCAGCTTTCTTGGGCCCCTCTTCCCTCCAAGGCTTTATCCCATGGTACTCTACCAAGCAGATCCCCAAAGAGGCCAAAGTCAGCTCTCCTGAAGTCCAGGGTAGTGAGCTTGCAGTGCACCCTCCTCCCTGCTTTATCTTGAACTCCACCATTTCATGGTCACTGCAACCAAGGCTGCCCTTGAGCTTCACATTCCCCACCGGCCCCTCCTTGTTGGTGAGAACAAGGTTCAGCATAGCACCTCTCCTCATTGGCTCCTCTATCACTTGGAGAAGTTATCATCAGTGCATTCCAGGAACCTCTAGGATTGCTTATGGCCTGCTGTGTTGTCCCTCCAACAGATACTGGGGTGGTTGAAGTCCCCCACAAGGACCAGGGCTTATGAATGTGAGGCTGCTTCTATCTGTCTATAGAGGACCACAGTTAGATCCTAAGATTCTTTTTCAGTAAAAATAATTCAGTAATGAAATATATAAAAATACATGTGTAAAAGAATTTGAATCAAAGATGAAAGTACACCATTTTTGCTTGTCTGATATTAGAGATGTACCTGAATAGTGCTTTTCGTCTTTGCACTCAAAGACTCTCAGCCTCTCAGCCTCAAGAGACTCTATTTGACTCTATACACAAGGGAAATCTGCAAAACACCTTCAAAAGATAATCCTGAGAACTTAAACTCACATCTTTATCACATACTAAAAACGCTGGTGTGGGTTTTAGAGCACAGTCTCATCTATTTTCCCCCCACTAATCTCTTAATACTACATTCATGGTCATGAGCTGTCTCCCTGTCCTGTGAGAAGGGAGGAGCTGCCCACCTGGCCCCTTCTCTTGCTGCTTCATATGTGCTGCTGGAACATGACCGAGGTATATTCAGAGCTCCCATTTTTGCTCAGTTCATAAGCTGGAGTTTGCTGTTCTCTTTCAAAACTCGAAGCAGCAGATGCTTCTCTCCTCCTTCACAACAAGGTCCACCTTCCTACTGGAAAATATCACTTCTCTTGTGCAAAATCAATGTTACTCTCAGAGCATTGCAATTTCACCAAAATAACTACTGGAAGTACTTCAACAACAAAAAAAGTGTAATGTTTGCCACCTTTGCTTGGACCTGAGCTTTATCTGGGCCAGTTTCTCATCTCTCCTACTTATTTCCAGCCAGAATCAAATGCTCAGAAGGAGTTTTAGGAACTCCCAAGTAGATAAGTGGTCTTACATAGCAGCACCCCAAAGCACGAGGTTTGAAAAACTCTCCTCAGCTTGCTACAGCAGTAGCCATTATGGACAGCAGTACTGTTCAGTTCAGATTTGAATCGTCCCTCTTGAATTGTACTTTTAAGAACATAATATGGCAGTATGCACCTCATACCACACTCTGTGTGAGAGGAAGAAATTTTAAAGGTTTTTTGTTTTGTTTTGTTTTTAAAGCTTGCTAGACCATCAAAGGATTTCCCTCAAATCTCCTGCAAAGTTAATAAATTCAGAGGGCTTCAGCAATCAAGATGTTTTGATAGTTCCCAATGCTTCCAAACAGTTACAGCATGCATAAAGAGGATCTTGTCTACAGAAAAGGGTAAACATCTGTGCACACGGATCCAGTCTACTAGTGAGGAAGGAACTACCTCTGTGTTCTCACTGTGCAGCCAGCAAGCAGTTCAAGAGTAGCTTCAAGGCCAGAGCTCTGTGAGATGCCTGCCAGCAGAACCTTATCCCTTGCTGTGGCAGGGAACACGGTAACAGGGGCTGCTGATGCAGAGAACCATCTCGTTTCCCCAGTCTAGCCAAGTCTGTCTTCATCTTAGCGCTATGGTGGGATCGTATAGAAGCTGTTGCTATTTCCTGCCTGTGAAATGCTCCCAAAGATCCTCATCTTTAAAGTATGCAGGCTCTTAGCAATGACAAAGGCTTTGGTATACAGCTTATGGGATCAGGGAAAGTCCTTGATAGGACTTCAGTGGAGAACATCGGAGAAACTGGCCATACCTTAGCTCCTTGCCGATATGCCAGCATGTTTCACTGATACACTGTTTTGCTCTGAACTTCTTCAGCACCTGTACATCTTGGAATATACAGAATGGTTCTTACTTTCTCTGTCCAGGTCCCAGCTGTGTACTCCTGCCTCTGCAGCTCCAGACACAAAGGAGGCAGTTTGCCCGGTCAGTAGTGCAAGATACTCACTGGACCCTTAACAGCAGGGTGCTGAAGAAGATAAATGTAAACATTTAACAACTGTCTCAGCCTATCTGATAGTTTAAATGAAGCAGAGGCCCTAGGGAGAGAAAATAAAGAGTGTGTGATCATATAATTAAAGACTGGATCATAATGAGTATGCACAGAAGGGTTGAATTAAGGTTGTACTGGCAACCCAGCTTCTGGTATTTCTTAACTTTTAAGCAATACAATGCAACCTTTACAACATTTCTTTCATGTTGTTTTGGCAGGAACTGTTCCTCGCCATTGGTTTATAAAGAGCCTAGAACTTTGTGAGTTCTGGCATAATGGAAATAAGTAATAGAAATACAACTACTTTTATCTGTGCCCCACACACACATACACACCCTGGTACTATTGCAACATGCTCTTTTCCCAGCTTTTTCTGAAGGAAACTACTGAGTGTTCTTTATGGTAAGTGGGAAGATTCAAGAGTTCAAAGGAGAATAATTAAAATTATTTGATTTTTAAAACATTTGTTCTGGTCTTAGAGTCTGATTTAGTATATATTTGTTTATGAGAATAAATACACTACATGTACAGCATAGATGTTTTGTTTTTTTTCCTGTTTGGGAAATTATTCCCCCAGAGTAAGGAAATACAAGAAAGTGTGAAGGTGTTGTAAGATTTTTATGCAGTATCTTCTTAAAGCCTTCAGTGTAGAAAAGTGTTAGGTCTGTTTTCTTATTCCACTGTCAGTTCTAGCTATGGTTTTGCACTGTTTGGCATTGACCTAATAAAAAATAACTGTTGAGAAATAATTGTTATTTGTTTCCAAAAAGCTGTATTTGTGCCTTAGATTGACATAAGCTTTCTTTCACCTATTAACTGAAGAGTACTGTTTGCAATACATAAAATATTTCAACAATCTATTTTATGTACAGAGTTTATTTCTAGTGCGGGTCGACGTTATTAAATGCCACATTATTTTTGTCATTTAGCAAGCATTTGAAAGTGTATGGCAAGAGGTTGCTTCTTTATTTTTTTATTTCTGCAGAGGAAAGCTTACCATGGGATGTATAAAACATTTATGAATGTTTTAGCTCTCTTTAGTCTTTGCTCTGAATATGTAGTTATAGCTGTAGAGACATTAAGTTGCTATTCCAGGAGGCAGATGTAACCCAGTGTCTGTAGCTGGCCCTGTATATCCACACTGCTCCTTACAGGACCTCATGGCTTGGTTGTGGGTTCCCACCTTGTTCTGTAAAGTTTTCAAGTAGGCGCCCCTCTGAGCTTGAGCCTTTCTCTCAACCCAGTATTACAACACTGACAGTAACCACAGTGTTGTAGCAACCACTGGTTTATCCTGAAAAAATGTGGGGGTGAAAGAGTCAGTCGCATACTCTTCCGAAATGGAGAAGTCTTGCTCTTGAAAGTGTAAGATAGACGGGAATGAGTCAGAAAAAGGGCAAAAGTCAGATTTGTGACCACACTGGGAACCCCTCCTCTCCCTTCAACATGCTCATACGCGCGCGCGCGCGCGCACACACACACACACACACTGCACTTGTAGATTGGTCTATCAGGCAATGATTTCTTCAAACCATTTCTGAGACGTGTAGAGTCCTGTTTAAGCAAGTGGGACAAGTCCCATAAGCCACAGTCCCATTCCGCAGGCTAGCAATAGTCTAACAAACATCTCTGCCTCTGCGGGAAGCTTGAGAGGGGATGGAAAGACTCATAAGGACAAGGGGAAGCAGACAGCACTGTTTATAACTTCGTCACATTCTGGAAAAGTAATTTCAGGAAAACCAACTCATGACATCCTAAAATGACAAAACTCAGCTGCGCTTACTCCATACAGAAAGAGGCTTGCTCTGTGGGGGATAAGTTTGATTTCAAAACGACCACTCACAGAAAAGAAATTCCTTGTGGCGTGAGCCTCAGGTGGCAGAAACCAGAATCTGGCCAGGAGAGATTCAACAGAAGGCTTTTCCTATGCTGTTGCTTTGATTTCAGCAAACAACATGTGACAGCATGCACATGTAGCAGATAAAAAGCAAATCCAGAAAATAATATTCTGGTTTTGTTTTAAAGATGATTTTTTTTTTCAAGCAGGATAGTACCAGGTGTGGCAGCACGAGGCACGTGTTTTTAACAAAGCAGTCAGTTTGGATCCAGTAACAACAAAAATTTTAGAAGGCAATAGAAGCAGATGATTTGAAAGCTTGTCAATAGAGAGCTCCTCACAACACAGTTATACATAACCATTATTACACATCAATTTTTTCATTTGTATGCACTTATGAATAAAACAGGAGAGACTAATATAGATGAGATAAACACTCCGACGGTGCAATCCTGCATGGGAAAGCTATTAACAATAATATTAAAGCGAAAGGAGCTTTTAAGTGAAGATAATTATTTAACCATTTGTTGTCACACTGTGCAATCAAATGATCACAGAATTATGTATAGAATCATGGAATGGTTTAGGTTGGAAGGGAATCTTAAAGATCATCCAGTCCAACCCCCTGCCATGGGCAGGTATACCACCCACTAGACCAGGTTGCTCAAAGCCCTGTCCAACCTGGCCTTGAACGCTTCCAGGGAGGGGGCATCCACAACTTCCCTGGGCAACTTGTGCCAGTGTCTTACCACCCTCATAGTAGATGTAATCTCAAGTTCCGAATTTTGACCTCTCCTGTAAGTTTTTCATAGTGCAGCTGGGATGGGAGGGGTGACCCTCAGCAGGGGTCACAGCAATGACAGGTGGTGTCCTGAGCTCAACCAAGAGTTGGTTTCTTCTGGTGTTTGTGCTATTTGTTGGGGAGGCATAAAATCAACAGCGAGGAAACAAGGTTACAGCTAGAACAAGCTTGTCAACTACTGTGTTAAGAACAGCAGAAAATCATTATGGATTATAACGTGGCGTTCTGCATAATGTTTGTCCACAGAATATGCATCTAAACATCCAATCCATCTAAACACATTTGAGCATATTTTTTACAAAGATACTTCCAGAGCAGAGCTCAATGCAGTGGAGAGTCCCCCAGCCTAACCATATTAGCTAAAACTCAGGAATTTTAATGATGAATTTATAACAGAATTTCCTGTCTATTAGAATTAAAACTGTGACAGTCTGCAGATTTTATGTGCAAATTTCACTGAAATAATTAAAGATTTTAAGAAACCAGTTTGTTGGTCCTGCAAGTATTAGTTTTTTCATAGTATTTGCAGCTTATGTACTTTGATTTTTGCTGTTCTTAAAAAAATCTAGACAGATTTTTAAAAAAACCTTTAAAATATCTGAGAAAAAACCCTTTCATTTACTTTCCAGTTATGTTGTAATAATTATTAAGCAGCTTTATTTAGGTTTGTGATTTGGAAACTAGATAGAATTTCAAATAGATAGCTCCTTTTGACGGCTTACAAAGTACTAGCTACAAACCTTCAGCAAATCTGCTTGTGTCAAAAATGCCTCAAAATAGCAAAACATGAAGATATTGTAGTAGTAACAGTGGAGATTTTAGGCTAGGCCTGCATGGACTACAAAGAAGATTGCCCACTACTTACTTACTAAGACAGAAGAAATAGCAAAACAGTGACTGTAATACGTAGCTAGACACACACACACCTGCCTTACAAACTCATAATATCCCTCTGCCAAAGCTGGACATTTCTTTGTTTTAAATCAGGTGCTCCTACATGTGTTTCATTCAGTGCAGGCTCTGGTTTTGGAGGACAAATAATTTCAGATTAGCTGGTTTTTAACTCTTCCATTGTGGTCTGCCATATCTAAGTCCTGCATATCAATGCAGTGAATACACTGCTGTAAAAACAGGCACTTTTTTTTTTTTTTTCATTTTTTTCCTAGTCAACACTTGCCACAACTTATTCCCTTTCCCATTGTCATTTGTAGTCATGACGCTGCTCCTGTTACAGCTTTTTCTCCTCCTTGCAATGGTATTAACTCAGGCATTTTAATCAGTCTCAGACAGAAATTTAGCCTGTGAATTCTCAGGACAAAATTAATATAATTAGTTCTCTAGGACAGATTTGGCAGGCTGAGGGAGCATCACATTGAGAGTCTCTATATTACCTTCCTTTGAGTACTGTTAAATTTTCTGGATATAATCAGGTGGAAAAAAATTCTTCAAAAATCACAGTTCTTGCTTGGTTGTGTAGTGATGTATATATTGCTGTTCTACTACATTTATGTGTGAACACTTCAGACATGCTTGTGTGAAAATGTACTCATTCATTCCTTTAACAGGATTGTGTTGCATGTTGCATGCCTAAAATTAATCTGTTTGGCCAGTCCCCATGCAGCTCGAACTCTTT
>NW_010179555.1:9024-13005 GCF_000695765.1 Mesitornis unicolor
CAATGAACAAACCTGAACACTCAGTAACTTACTTTCCTAAATTCACTCATGTAAGTAATCTCCCTGACTTTGATGAGATTATCCATATAATTGCAAATGAACAGGATCGTAATTTTAGAGCACATAACCCAAGACTATCTCAGAGCTCCCACTGCATGCTTTTTCTTCTTTCTGAGAGATGTGCCATAAACAGAGGAACCTGCTTCATCCTGTATTGCCTATAAATTGCCAATTCCTACCAAAAAAAAAGGAAAAAAAGGAAAAGAAAAAGTTCCTGGGTTTTAATGGTGCAATTTTAACAGAACACACGAGATATCTGTTGATGCAAGTACCTTTTATGAGCATGCTTGATAGCACTGAAAAAGAGGGGAGAGGGGCCTAAATACAAGCAGAGGCAGTAGTCTACTTTTATCTCACTAAAAAATAAAGATTTTTTTCCCCCTCCATTGTTTTTAAAGAACATCACAAAAGACTAACTAAAACGGAAACAAAACCCTTGAGAGCAAAAACATATACCTCTATAAAATTAGGCCATTGGTTCTCATTTAGATTAACCAAATGTCTCAAATAGGCCTGCGATGAAAACCACGAAAAGCACAGCTTTTTAATTAAAAAAAGGGATGCATAGCATTTATGAACCTAAAAAAGGCGACCATTTTTCCCGCCATGTTTGTCACTGATGCACTTCCAGAGACACGGTAACAAAGGACTGCTTGATGCCCCTCTTACAATAGAAAGGAGATGTGCCTGGCTGTGTGGGAGGAGCCGCTCAATTCTCTGTCGCGCTGGGTACACATGCTTCCAGCGGCAGTAAGTGTTCTGGGAGCGGGGAACAGAGTGTTCCAGCGGGATCTAACATACAGGCAAAGATAGAAAGCCGTTTTCTTTACAACTACGCAGTGCATTAATACAAGATCCCCAGCTCACAGAGGATGAACCTACTGTTTCTGAACTTTCTCTTTTCTTCTTTGCATTTAATTCACTTTTAAATTATTTAAATGGACCTTGTGACTTTTTCAAACATTTTTTTTTAATTCACTGCTTCATGAAAGCCTGCTTACAAAAAATTACATAAGAGATACAGCAGCTGCATAAAGTATCCCATAAAGATCTGCATAAAATGTCTTTGGAGACGTGTTTTCTTCACCTTGGGTTTTTTGCCTCACAACTCAACTAGCAGCCAGTGGACAGAGAACAAGTAGAAGTTCATATGAGAACAGAGAAGGCAAAGCCAAAGCCATGCATATCTACACTATGTAACATGTACATGGTGCTGTGCTTCACCATGAGCAGGTAGAGTCCCACCAGCTGTCTCAGCCCTACTGTGATGCCACATCATTGCAGCCAGCTCAGGTCCCAAAACTGCGGTACTTCATACCAAGAAAGCAACATGTGCAAGGCCAAGGCAGGGATTGTCTGCAGCACATTCCTTTCCTCCGCGTAGACATGCCTTCATTGTTTCCACTCAGTTTTGTTACCCTGGAGCTGTAGGGTATTTCCTGCAGAGTCATCTCCTCCCAGCGTCTCAGAGCTGCAGTCTCATCTACCAGGCAGCATGGTTTCAGCAGAGCCATGCCAGAACTGGTGCTGCCAGCACCCAAACTATTCTGTTTCACATTGAAAAACAAAAAAAGGCAAAAACCAACAACAACAAAAATCTTCACCAATTCTTTTCCCCCTAGAAAATATCACACCTGTTCAAAACTACCTGCAAGTGTGGGTGCATACCCCCTGAATTTTGTATATAGATATCATACTATTGAAAAATTACTAGGGGTGTCTCGAAGAGATCATAAGAGTTGATTCAGTTGCTATTGTCCTAGAGGAAATGCCTTCAGTTATGCAACTTCCTACTTTGGATCAAATTCACTCATTTATATAAAGATAGCTTAGTAATAGCTGATATTTCTTGAAGGCTGGTCATCTTTTTCTTTCTTAAAGTAGTGGAATCTACAGTAAGAAATAGTGATTGAAACCTAGATTTTTCATGTGCATGTTTTAAATTGCTAGAGTACTCCAGTGATTCCAACACAAAACAGACAATCTCAGAATGATGAACCTAACCTTACGAACTCAATATTTTAGCCAAAGGCCAAAGGTATAAGGATGAGCTGCAGTTGCTCGAATAGTTACAACCCTCAGAACAACACAAAAGCTGTGAGTGCTTAGTACCTTGAAGACAGTTGATGATGTGAAGAATCCCACTTTCCTGGGGTGCAGATGGTAATTTCACCTTTTGCCACATCTCAGTGCATTTGATAACTGTGGATGTCATATAGTTTTTAAACTAATAATCTCAAATCACTTTGAAACTGTGTTTGTAAATGCCAGAAACTTTCTGTACCCACTCCACCCATTCCAGCTATAAAGTAGTAACATTGACCACAGAAATGCTTAGGTCATCTGTGGAGGCTTTAGAACAAAGACAAGAGCAGTTTTACTATTCCTGATAAAGGTAAACATCCTCCTCTGTGACGACAGAGACATAAAAAATTATCTGTAGTAAATAAAGGTATGGATGTTCACATAAAAATGCAATAGTGTTGCTCATTATCTCCAAAGATTGGAGGCCAAGCAGATATTTAATGGTGGAGGAGAATTTTACATGTACCCATTTCTGAAGCAAATGAAAAAAAGCCAATGGAATATTTTTGTTTTATAACTGCCATGAGTCCTCTCCAAGTATTTTTATAGTTATCATTACTAACTTCTTCATTGGTTATATATCAATTGCATGAACTCCTTGAAAAGAAGGTGACCAGCCTGCTTATCTATACCTTCCTGTTCTGGAAGTGTAAGGTCAACACATTATTATGCATTTTCCCTGAATTACAACATGTGGCCCTGTCCAAGAGGCCACGAAGTCACCGTGCCCACGTGGCCCAAGAGAGGCAAATTTACAGAGTGAAACTTTTGGTGCCGAAAACCACAATATATGACTTCTGGAGTTTTACTTCAGACAGCCCACATCTCTTCTGGTGCCGTGGGCTGTAGGTGCAGTAGTGGCTGGAACACATTAGTTGTGTGGTCCTTCACAGGGATGGCATGCATCAGGTTAATTACGTGTTGTAAGCATGTCGTGACAGGATTCAGGTCCAAGTGTGGGGCCTGCTGTGGAAAGCCCCAGGACGGACGGGACAGACAGATGTCGGTGACCTCAGAATATTTTTGCTGTCTGTCTGTGACAGCCACACCAGACAGAGCGCTGGCACAACAGAGGATCTGGGCTCTTAGCAGCAATCAGGTCCACATTGCAGCTGATAATACGACTGTCTAAATATATCAGTGATTAGGGCTACCCTGCCTAGATTAAAGTCACAGCTCTGTATCTCCCATCTGAGGCACAACAGTTGGCCTGATGACAGCACAAACGTGAACTCTGTGACCTGTTTTTTCCAAACTGTTTTTTAGAGCATGCTTTAAATATACTGGGTCACTGTCTGTAATAGTGGATCGCAACAAATGCAATCCCTTCTCGAAGGATGACTTCCTTAAACTCCATAAATTGCACTAGGGTGGAGTAGGCTACATGATTAGGAGGTCATCTCTTTGATGGTTCAGATTTCTCTAAATGTGCCACCTCATAGTTTTAACTAAAAAAAAAAAAATCCAGAAGAAAAAACCCCACTAAAATTTGTGTATAATGCATCAACAAAAGCTTTAAGCAAAAGCAAAAGCTCAAATTTGACCATTTCCTTTTACCGCTACTATAGCAATGCATAAGGTACCCTGTTTTGTTATGATGCCACCTCTTCTTATAAAGGGGCCTCAGTTATCTGTCTTACACATTTCAGGGCACAGAAACTGACCCTGTGATCCTGAACAAGCCGTTCTGTTTGCTTGTCTGTCCAGAGCTGAATTTAAAGCTCTACTGCCTCGACAAATAGGAGTCCCTTTGCTCTCCCTCACAAATCCCCACTACAATTATAGAAGATTCAATTCTTCCTGTATTTTTCCCTAGGCAGTGACCTGCTTTGCTTG
>NW_010179555.1:13036-48350 GCF_000695765.1 Mesitornis unicolor
AAAATCAACCCCAATTTCATCATCCAGAGGATAACAAAGTTGCCTTATCTTTTTCAAATATATACCACTGGGAATTGAAAAAAAAATACCTTATTCCTTTAATTGTTCACCATTTTAGCATGAAGAAGTTACACACAGGGGAGCCTTGAAACTTCTTTCATGTTCATACCCTTTAATTCAATTAAGGCCCTAAGCTAAAGCAAAGAGCTAGCAAGAGTCAGATACTATTGCTACTGATAATGTAACTGCCAAAAAAATTAATGGCATATAAACAATTCAAGTAGCTGTTTTGTTCTGAGATTCCCCTTCTGAAGCAGGTTAATTTGCCTAGTAGATGACAGAATTATGGATGAATTCCTGACTCGCTTTCTGCAGTCTTTGTTTTAAAGTAGACCAGTGGATTTAGGCACTTGAGTTGGAAAGAAGTATTTATATTTTCTAAATGGCCTTCTGTGATCTGAAGAGATCAATGGCATACATTTTGCTTGCATTGCCTGTGTTTGGAGCCTAGGGGAAAACAGAAGCACAAATACTGAATTGATTTAGATGGAATTTCAGATTATAGTCTAAGGATTTCAGACACATTTTGAGGACTTGTGAGAGGTCACATAAAGACTCAATCACATGTGGGATTTTTGTATGGTCAAAGTATTGCCAGACGTGTGACTTAAAAGAAAATGGAATTCAGGCTTAAAATCACTAATGTAGTCACAGAGAATGATCATTGGCCTGTTCCTGAGCTCTAAAGAGTGAATAACAAAAAACAGGCAATAAGAAAGCAGAAAAATATTTTATTGAATTAGAAAATAAATGTACAGTCATGAGGAATTCTTTTACACTGACACATTTTCGTGTATTACCAAATAAAAAACTGAGAAATATCTATCCTAATCCAGAGTAGAAAAAAAGAGAAAACACATAAATTAAAAAAAATACTCAGAAAAATATGTCTAAAAGCTCCTATCCCCTGAAACCCATGAAAATACCTTAATCTGCTGAAAATACATGAAAAAGTTCATTTTTTGGCAGAGCAAAGATACTGATATAATTGACAGTGTGTATCTGAGGAGCTGCATTTTTCTCATTCATGTGGTTTAATTAAATAATGACAAAATAAGAGAAGCATGGACAATGTTGGCTGTAAACAGTTGGGATGACTGGACTAAAAAAGGCATCAAATTGTCACTTCCTAACTGGAGAAGTCAGGTAGCAGCTGTAGCTCAAGCACTTGCGTACAGATCCTCTCTCACAACAGGAATTTTATAAAGAAAATAGCTTAATCTGCTCTTACTTGCGGCTCTTGAATGCTGCTTTGGGTCAAACTGATCAGAGCCATTGGTAAGCTGGTTTGTCATCTTCTCCCAGAAACTCTTGAGTCACAGGGTGTCTCAAAATGAGGGCGAGGTGAGAGAGAGGAACCTTCTCCCTGTGCAATACATGCCAATGCCCAGCATCCAATTTTGGTAGGATCTTCTTAGGAAACCAGCGTTCTATGGACTTGGCTTTGGGTCCTGTAGCTTATATGAATTTCTCTTCCAAGAGCGTTGTATGAGAAATAATTCACCTCTAGTGATAAAGCTGGCTCTTGGACTTCACTGCACCTCCTTAGGATGTCCACGCTGCCTGACCTCATTAATCTTGTTTTTCATGGTCACTGTACTGTGCAGTTATTCCATTAACATATTGTAGTCCTGCCCGAGGCTGCTCTAATGTATGCTCTATTCCATATTTGCCTAATTTATTTAGGCATTTGTAGTGCATTGACCACTGTAGGGTCTCTCTTTCTATGGGCAAATGAGGAGAGCATATGGTGTGGGACTATGAGCTACTGACTGTGCTCCTGGGAAGCCCTGTAAAAGGGCACAGATACTCCAGCACAGCAGTTCTACTCACCAGCTCAATTTAAAAAATATATTCAAAAATTGCAACAGTTTTCCACATAGGGAGCACTTTATATACATTTATGCCTGTGCATACTGTGTACTGGAGGAAGGGAAGGGCGAATGTGCCTACAGCCTGTAATAGATGTTTAAAGCCCCCTGACAAATTTGGGATCTAATTCATAAAGTAGATGTTGCAGAGCTCAGAAGCAGATCATGTTATATGGCAATGCAGTGAGAAGCACACAGTTCACGCACTGTACACTTTATTTTCTGTCATTTTTAAAGGGAACAATAGAACTGGCCAGATTCAGTAAAAAAACTGTGATAAGGCATTAACAAAAATAGAGCTTCTTTCCATGAGATCATCTCTTCTGCGTTTTTCATATATACATACATTTCCTTGCTTAGAAATAAAGGTCATAATTATTTTTTTTTTGCTCACTAAATGTTTACATGGCCTCTTTCTTTAGGAACACAAAAAAGCACAAGATGCCAATTGAGAGAACCTAAAAAGCCTGAGAATGCACTTTATAAAAAAATTACACTTAGATTTAATTTATGTTGGTGCAGGCTGTGAATCAAATATAAATTATTTTGTTTTGTAATAATATATAAGCATCATCTACTATTGAAAAACGTTTTTAATACTAAATTAATTTAATACTAAATCTAATCCTTATTAGCATCTTAGTTTTATTATTAACTGTATTTAGTTGAATAGAAGTGGAGAGAAAGCCTGATACGTTAATGTTTCATTCTTTTATAATTAATGTTTAAATTGTATCCCATGTTTAATGGACAGTCATCAGATGGTACTTGTAGTACGTTCTGAGCTGTTTTCCCTATGTTAAAAAAAATATTATGGATTTTTGATGACATTAATGGGAAATGGCTGGTGACTTTGGGTGCCAGATTTGAGACCCTTTATCTTTAACAGACGTACCTGTGTTTAATGTGAATACAGTCCATGCTTTAAAGAACTACCAGGATAGTGAGAAAGAGAAACCAATTAGCTCCAAATCTGGGAAAATTAAAGATCAGGCAGTATGCCTTTTGTTTAAACATTAAAACATCGACTCATCTCCAAAGTAAGCCAGGACAGAACTGCTCAAAATAATGCCAAGCCAGTCTGAGCTTGAACTAAGTACCTGTCACCCCTCCAACGCTGTCGTTACATGTGCAGTTTCTGTGGACACAAAGAAGACGACGGGGTTTTAGATGCGGAAGCAGTTGTCAGCTCACAGCCCTGCCCGGACCATTTGTCCCTCAATCATGGCAGGGAACAAGGCAATTGGGAGAACACAGCTGAGTGCTGCTAGAAGGGTACGATTATTCTGGAAGGCTCAAAAGCTTGTTCAAATTGTTTTATGGCAGCAAAGTTAGCCTTTGAAATCATTTGAATTACAAACAGTGAAAGTTTATTGTTAAACCTGCTATTGTTTCTGAGCCGCCGGGGGCATCTGAAAGGGGAGGGAAGAGTTGGAGCCGGGTGGCGGAGGAAGGAGGTTCTTACCAACATGTTGCCTGCATGGCAGCTTAGGCAGCACAAAGAGCAGATGTTTGCTGGAGGAAGGAGAGCCCTTACCTATTCAGTACCTATTTAGTTACCAGCAGTGCTCAGTCCAGTTTTGGATGCAGATACACTGCAAAAGGAATGGGACACCATGAAAATATAAGGAGAAGTAGAAATATCCATTTTCATCTGCAGTATCACACATAACTTTATCTTCACATGTGATTCTGACCAGTTCTAGGTGGAGCTTCTGGAGGTGAGGAAATACTGAAAAAAAGTGTTGAAACTCAGAAAGTGGTGTTTACAGCTTGTACGTCCTGAGGGAACTGAGGTCATCTTCTCACAGCTGTAAAACTTGGGAGAAGAGTCCACAGGTAGGTATGTGCACACCACAGTGTTGTGTGGCCCTTACACCATAAGATCTATTGGAGATAGTTTTGCCAGAAAACAGTCCCTTCCTCCTGATTCGCATCAAGCTCTTACCATTATACTGTACAGAGAAAAGAAGTTAAACTGCTGTACTTATGGCTCCCCTCACATGACTCACCAGGTCTCCAGGGCAAATCAACCAGCCCATCATCCCATCTGCAGTTCCAACCTTAGACAGGTTCTAGATCATCAGAGAACCCAAATATGCCCACTTGCCCCACTGGTAGGAATTTATTAGCCTTAAGTCCTTGACTTTAACCTTACCGGTGTGCTCTTGGAACAGGAACATGTATTTACTCAGAAACTGATGCCCAAAAATGTCATGATCCAATCAAAAAACTCCTATTCCCAAGTCTGAATAACTGCTGTATGCTTCTGCTGAGGGGACCCTCCAGGGATACAGCATGAGTAAGATCACGTCTTCTTTCAGCAAGACCTCCTGCCTCAGAACAGCTGAAAGCACATTATCAAGGCAACAGGCAACAGCTTCAGCTCCAGATAAGATGTATTCTGTAAAGAAACCAACTCTGTGATGAAACACAGGAAAACCTGTATAATTGCATATGTTGCACAAAGTAAATTAACAATTTATAGCTCATTCACATAATGCAGTTGCTCACAGTAGGAAGCAGAGAACAATACCATATTCTCTGAAGCTTTAGGAGGACACTGTCTTCACTCTACTTACAAAAAACAGTTGCTATCAGAGGCCTAAAGGAAATTGTAGGTGTTAGCTGGCCTAACTGTTGCGGATTTGACAGCCAGTTTTGTATCATGTTGAGGTTGTGCATGCTTGCATGCACATCTAAATGTCAGACTCCTTCCATGCACTGCAACTCAACTGGGTCACATTAACGAGATCTTCAGAAGTGTCTTTAGGTGTTCTTCCAGCCAAACCAGCTTTAATCAAAGTCCCATCAGCCCTGTTCTCAGTAACAAAAATACACCTGTACTTTCCTCTTACCCTCAGCATTGTCAGAACTCTGACTTGATGGTCTGAGATAACATGCATCTCCACATGTTCACATGAGAAACAATACCAGCCCTGACTTCATGACTGTCAGAGTGTTTTGTCTTTGGAAATCTGCTTGAATTGCTTGTTTCTTGTCTGAACGTTGTGGAGGTGTCTCACAGTGCGACTTGGGGTGAGTGAGTGACACTGCGTACTACACAAACACGCCCAAATTGGTGAAATATTTGTGGACAATTGCATGCACAGGCCCAAAATATAAGAACTTAGAGCAAGTTTTCTCTCTATTTACATGGACTTTTTTCTTTTTCTTCTCTTTCACCTGAAGTTAAGTGGTATCAAAGTAAAAGAGCTGTTTGTATGATGGGACTTAATTCAGAAAGAAAGTCTGACTAGTTTCATGACATTATTATTTTGCAGATTATTTAAGATAATGAATGATTATATAGAAATTTAGGCATTCATATAGTATTTGCTACAATGAATTTCATATTTTCTCTCTTTTAGACTCGGTACTTAAAGAAAATAATTTCTGACCTATGTAAATGGCATACAAACCCACTCTCCCCCGCCTTTTCCAAAGTCTAATCCAACAATCAAAAATGACAACAGCGTAGATAAGCACAAATGTCAGCCAGCTGCACACTAGCACAGACATGCTTCATGGAGGAGGTGGTAACAGCTCGCACTTTTTCACAGAAAGAAGGCTGATCTAGAGTCATGTTTGCTTTCCAATATATATGTTCTCAAAAATTTGTATTGCTCAGTTAAAAACAAAATAAAACAAATGCTGCTAATGTGAAGACAAGCTTCAAGTGACCCTTCAATTTTCTGGATCACATTTTGTTACCTTGAAATATTGCATGCATGCACGCACACTCATGTTTTCATACACAGAGGTAAATTTCTAAATACCAGCAGATTTTCCTAGTGCTCAAGTGGTGCTGTTACAGAGTGTGTTGGCTAAGATAGAATTAATATTTCAAGTCAAATGTAGCAATTTTTCTTAAACTAAACTGAAACTTTCCTCTCAGAGCCCAAGCACAGGCAAAGCACGGAAAGTGAAATAATAGGGAGTGCTCTTTGGGGAAGGAGTGGCTGGCGTCCAAGGGCACAAAGAAAGTACATGTCAGAGCAGCTGCAAATGCTTGAACTGGGATTCAAGCACACAACCGCAGCCCTCATGATGATTAAGGAAGAAGTTAAGTCTCTGCAAAAAGATCTATTATTTATAAAGTGCAGTGCTCAGCACTGTACAACCAAGGAGGGAAACACCAATTCGTCTCCATTTTTTCAGTCTTAAATTTATCAGCAGCTCTCCAATTGTTCCCAGCACACACTGCACTTGGTGCTCAGACACCCGGTTATACCAGCTTTCTTAATCATGCATTTTAAATATATTCCTCCTCTGATTTTATACTTTCAAACCAGTTCAGCTATCACCTGATTGCAGTTTACACACAACCCTAATCAACATATGACAGCTTGGGAACTGCTGTGCCATGTCATTCCATTAAAAGGAAACAAGCCGTTCCTGTGGTGCATCCAGTGTTTGTTCACACAGCAAAGTTAAACCCTTAAAAAGGGACCTAAAAAAAAGAGGCAGATATTAAACACCTTTTGAACTGTGTAGCCATATGAGGTTAAGCATTTCCCACCCCCTGCATAATGGTGCTCATATTATGCCTCTGGAAACCTGTCCAGGTGTGCTTCCCACTGCCTGGAATCACAGTGTTGGTGGAGACAGGATCTTGAAACCGCTGACATTGGCTTTCAATACACTCCTTATTTCCAAGTAAATATTCTGCAAGCGTGTGATTTTTTGGCACTACCTTAACTATTGTGGAATTGCCCCGAAGGACAGACTAACCCAGTTTAAAATAAGTGTATTTAATAGTGCAGAGCTCTATAGCCTGTCTAGTAGGACTTTAACCATGGCTTTGTAAATAATTTCAAAACCAAGTTACCAACCAAAGTGAATTTTTCATTGGCTATCTTTTTAATAATAATTTGAAGGTTGTTTTGCAGGTTTCTGTTTCTGCAAAGTGTACAGGTTTACCTAACTGTAAGCATACTTGTGAAGGCATAAAATTTATTTTTTGCTTTTGAAGCAGAACATAAGTTACTGTTTTAAGAAAGATTTTTATATTGAGCTTGCTCAAAATCTATACAGCCAAGAGGAAGACAGGCCAACTGACTGACCCTTCCTCCCCCCTGCCCACACACAGAAACCCTTATACTATGGCCAGATCTGGTAAACGCTGTTTCAGGGGGAGTTCATTTCAACTTCTTTAGTTTATGTCTAGCGCATTTGTTGTGTTTTATGTCAATGGCCATTCAGTACAGAGCAGGAGATTCAAATGTTTAATGGAAAGCACTTAGCCAATAGTTTATGTACTAATAATGAAACATGCTGTAAGTATGCATTTACTCTGTCAGTGTTTCTAACGCAGGAAGAAAAATTATTATCGTCATCAAGAAAATAGTCCTGAAATTGTTCATCATGGACAAAAATTACCCAAATAGAGTTGCAAGGCTGTTCAAAGAGTTTCATAATGAAGCCAAATCCATGCCCTGTTTGACATTTCTTCTATGACCAACATTTGGACTGGACATGCTGTAAGGTCCATATGCTTCTTTCAAAGACTCCACACTGGGTTTTAGCTATGCTTCTTGTGAGCTATTTCATAATCAAATTATGGGAAAACTGTGGTTTCACAGTCTAAGCAAAATCTAGTGATTTTGAAAAATGATGAGACCAAGACTCCAAAAAAAGACTCAGGGTCAGTCTCCAAGTACAGAGTATTAAAACACAGCATACTGCTTCTTGCTGGACCCAGATTTTCCTTCCTTCCTGTTCCTGGTAAAGGACAGATACAAAGTGATTTTGGCAGCTAAGTTAGAGCCCTTAAATACTGTGTTTGTTACAGTAATGTTTTTTCCAACCGTTTTGTTCTGCTGGTAATGTTGCTCCAATTCCCACATTAATCCTGCATTTTTGTTTCACATCTGGTGAAGGGACGATGAGGTAACCCTGAAGAACTTGCAAATATGAGTTCGTATTTGCACACCACTGTCTTTTTTTCCTATTAGTATTCTTTAAAA
Source organism: Mesitornis unicolor (assembly GCF_000695765.1). Classification (NCBI taxonomy): domain Eukaryota; kingdom Metazoa; phylum Chordata; class Aves; order Mesitornithiformes; family Mesitornithidae; genus Mesitornis; species Mesitornis unicolor. The sequence goes on from NW_010179555.1 coordinate 20,937, forward strand.
CAGAAAAGGATTTTTCTTTGTTAGCACACTGATCTACAAAAACATAGGAATGGAACAATATTGCCATTATTTGGATTATCTAAAGAATTCAGAAACATGTATGAAATTTTCCTGTTGTTTCGTGTATGCAAGATACAAACTAAATTTTGTTCTTAATTGACTGTCATTCTGCGTCTTTGTTCAATGGGACTTCTAAGGACTATTAGTAAACTGCTTAAAGCCATTAAAAATGCAGAATGGACCGGGCTAGTAAGTCAAGGGAAAATACAGGTTTTTTCTTTGAAGACTCACCTTTGATGTAACTATATAGGCATAAGTATGGCCCTGACAATTTTGTGTTTCTCTTGCTAAGGGAGCATGAAGCTTTTGCCTCCATCTGCAAAAATAAACAAACACCAAGTTGCAGTTGTGCTATCAGAGTTCCAGTGTTTAAGAGATTCTCAAATACTTGCTGATGCTTATGGAGACAATACATAAGATGCAAATTTGTTTTCCTGGTATATCTGGATTCTTAAGTGAGAACTAGTCCTCAGGAGGCAGATGTTTAGATCAGAGAAACAGCATTAAATAGCCCACCATCTGACAAAGCAGATAGCATAGGCATAGCCTTACTCGGGTCAACCGGACAAAGCTTCACAAAATCCTAATTTCACCCCTTCAGCAAGATATTATTCATGTCAAGAGGAAGGCAACAGAAAGGGGGTAAAAAGATGGAAACTGGGTCAATCAAAGGTAAAGAGGCACAAAAGGAAGTGTTTAGCTGCTATCACTTCTTGAAGATAAGGTTATCTGAAGTCTTGTATTTTCAGTTGTTTGTAGATGCATCTTACTACTTCATTCAAATATTTACTATGCTCCATCAAATATTTAACCAAGTGAGATTTATTATTGTTGTTTCCAAAGCTGATTACAGAGGACAGAGGCTTGTTAATCTTTTCCCATTCCTTGATTATACATTTAGAATATATGGTCCTGCATCTCTTTTCAGAGCACAGATGCTAAAACCACAGGACATCATTTTAATCCTCAGGTACTGTCACAGCTATGGATCCAACTGGTTTTATTTCAGGTAAAGTGTAGCCAACTGCAATATACCTACTTGCAAAACCATAACTGGGGTAACCATCGTCTAAGCAAATAATGTTTTAGCTGAGCCATGCACAAAATAAATCCCTCTCCTTTAGATATTAAGCTTATAATATCTTATCGCCTTACATGATGAGAGGTAGGGGCAGTTCAGAAGTTTGTCCAGTTTTGGTAGTGGGTCACAAAATGTGGAGCATATCTGACTTGAATGGAGCCAGACTTTGACCCTGGCTAGCAGGGAAACATAGCTATTGCCAGAGCTGCAGATGACTCTATCACTTTAGCTGTGAACCCTGTAGGAGAAAAAAAACCAACAAAACAAAACAAAACAAAATAAAAAGCCTCTGAATTGGATACAAATTGGATACAGCCTGAGCTGTGGCAGGACTCAAGTGTGCAGAAACTGTCAGCTTTATCTAGTGACAGAGAGCAACTTGTAAGCTAGCAAATGAGGAATGCAAGTACATTTAAAGCATTTGTTTCAGTTTAGAAAGGAAACCTGAAGTACATACTTTTCCAGCTCAGGCCTTTAAAGGAAAGTCATATGGTTTATGACTACAAGTGAGTAGCACATTTAAAAATATTTCTTAAAATATCAAGGAGGAAGCAGTTGTTAAATTGATTGTTCATTAATTGACAGGACTCTGGAAATGAAGGTATTTGCTGAACAAATAATTAAAAAATATAAGCAAAACCATTTTTAGAACATGAATTATTTATTGCCTAAAACTAGCTGATTAAAGAGATTGCAAGCTGTATTAGAGCACCCCAGATACAACACTGCACAACTGAGTAAAGATTTACCTGAGGATGCGCATGAGCCAACAGCATGTGTGAACACTCTGTATTTACTTTCTGCTCCCACAGAGGTTCACAGAGTATTGTTCCCGCATCAGGTGGCAGAAAGGGCTGAAAGCACCCCAAACACTTCTGTGAGTACATGTTTCTGCATAAACACAAGCCACACACAGATGTGCACACCAGGCAGGTGCGCACCTGCCTGTGGACACAGCAACGTTTGGCACTGGTTTGGTTTACCATCACAAACTGGCTCGTGATAGTGTAAGGTGTGAGGTGTGGATCTGGTACCTCAGGTACCCAAACAAAGGCTCCTTTCTGTGCAGTCTTGCCGGCAGCAGAGCCACCCAGCTGCCATTTCAAGGGCAGCAGCCCTGTGCAAACACCTGGTTAAAAACCCCACATAGCCTGAGCATTAGTCACGGCATGTCACAGGCTAGCATGTGTTAGCGCAAGTAGCATAAAAGTCAACAAACACATAAAAACCCTGTCAGTTGCTCTCGAGTGAAAGTATACAAACAGGAAGATGCATTTACCATGGGAGAGGAAGGACTGCAGGTCAGCTGCCAAGCTTCATCCGGCCTCCCAAGGCGGTGCTACCTGCCATTGCCAAATCCTCCCTGCTGAGCAGTCCTATGAAAGGCTGATCCCAAAGCCGCCATGACCTCCAGCTCCAACCTAGTCCTGGGTCCACTTGGGTAGAGTTATGGGCCACACACAGGGCCTTGTGTCATGAAATTCCCTACAGGGCCAGATCAGAGAAGAAGGGGACCTTTCTGCTGAGTTTTCCCCATAGAGTTCATTGTGCAGAGGAAGCATCATACACTTGCTTCATGCAAGCACCATCTGCGCCCTCAACACTTTTCCTCTCAGTCCCATCAGCATTGCTCTAAATCCTGTCCTGCATGGGCAACTTAGTCTTTCATGGACAATTCCACAGCAAAAAGAAACTTGGATTTCTCATAGAGTTGCTGAAGTCCCCTAGCTTTACTTCCTCCTCTTCTATAAATCAACCAAAGGTCCAAAGACCTTGGAGCAAAAAGTGCATACTCAAGAGATATGTTGCAACCTTTTATTAGTGAAGGGTGTTTGCTAGCTAAGATTTCTCCTGAGAAATATATAAAAAGTTCAAGCCAAGAACATAAATTAGCTTACAAAAGGCAATTTATTAAAGCAGCAAGCCGTTGGAACCCTTTCGCTAGCCTCTATGACTCAGGTCTAAACAGGCTGATAAAGTGATTCATCCTACAGAAGAATCATGTTTAAATATGCTGCTGCTATCATACTTCCAGTGCCAGAGCAGCCAGCCCATTGGCTTTTCTCATCCCAAGAGGCACCACCCATCCAGACAAGGAGTCATCCAAGTCCCTTCACACTTGTGGGCTTCATAGTAAGCAGACTGACACTGCAAGGTAAAAAGATAAAATCAAATCAAAAGAAGGCCCTTTACAGCTGATGGCAGGGGGAGGAGAAGGAAGATGAGAGAGGTATCTGGGCTCACTCCTCTGCTTGCATTTGGGTGAGCCTTTTGTCTTCGTGCTTCACAGCTCACTGTGAGACCGTTCCACTTAAATTTAGAAAGGCATCATGCAACAGATTTTAGTCAGTCATGGAGTCATTTAATCATTAGTACAAATACCACAGCTAGGAGATCTATGGCCAGAAGTTCAACATCTTAGACATATGTGTGATTTTCAAAAGATGCAGATATACTACTGCTTTTATCTCTTCTAATTAAAAAAAAAATCTATAGAAACAATGATAAAAAGTTGTACCAGCACTGATTTTATATAGTTTTGAAATATTCCTCTGTTTTATTCAGGATCAGTAGTGACATATTTCATATAACTTTTCTGGGTATATTACTTCAGAGAAGAAGCAGGGAGGAATGATTGCATGCTCAACAGTACCAAAATCATGTCGCTTCAGCAGAACATTAATTAATTTTTCAACTCTTCAGTCTCTCTGACCCAGTTCTGAGAAGCTTATAGCTGTTGTCAGGTCAGAACTTGTTTCAAAGAGCCAAGTGTTAACTTTCCACTTTATGGATTTTGCTGGCAGGAGTCTGTCTGCTTATATAGGATATGTCTTTGTCCTTGACCTGCGTTATTTCTATAGTTCTTTAGTGCAGAAACAAAGAATTAGCCTTCCAACACAACTTATAGATGACTTTGATTAGTGGGATAAAAATCCACAGGTGATTAGTTCTGGCCTCTTTAGGAGATAATGGGGAAATAAACCTTTCTTTTAATGAGATGGATAACACTAAAATGTTTTGCGAGAAATAGATAATGTGCCTTATTGCACAAACCATATATACAGAAAATAAGTAAAGTGCTTAAAGACTCTTGGGAATTGTAAGTCTCAATAAACAGGAGGGATAATCAGGGGCCTGTGGCATCCTCCTGCACAGCGGGATAAGCTTGTTCTCCCTTCCAGAACACACCTACACCCAAGCCTATTTTGTTAGAGAATGCTAAAACAGCATTGAAGACAGTCATGAAAGCCACTCGGTTTTGTGGTGTATGGTGGTAATTTAATCTTTACCCTGTATGGAATATTATACAGGAAAACCACATTTGTTTGTAGAGTGTAGGACCAACCGTAAATACTGTAACTGAAAATTAATCTCAAATGACAAGAGAGATAGTGATATATGCACAGGTAAAGTCACATGCCGAGTACCTGTATTTTTAGAGAGCACAAATACAGTTATATGTTACATACACCATCACTCTAAAAAAAAACAAAACCAAAACTAAGATGCTTGGTACCAGTTAAACTGCTGCTTTCCAGAGTGAGTTCTCCGCATTTTCAGAAACATCAAGCTCTCTTGAGAAGTGAATCCCAGAAACTGAGTCAAATCTCAAGTTACAGATGTTATGGAAACACAAACCATGTGTAACTTCATATGTATGTGTTTTTTTCCCTCTCAGATCAAATCCATTGGTGTAGATGTGTTGTCATTAACTAAAACAGTTACAATATGATAAATGTTTTAAGAAAGTATATTGTTTCCTGCAAAACAATTTCCTATTGTAAATGTATGTGACAAAACTATAAATGCTATTGATAAAAAGCAGTTAGAGTCATCCAATGGCAAAAATACAGCACTCATCTGTTTTGCTTGTGATTCTATATTTGGGTTTACTTACATATATTTTTTTTTAGCATCAGGTCAAATGAAACAGTGTTGCCTTTAGGAATTTGTACTTTCTCCAAATGTGGAAGTGGAGTAACTACTTTTCTGCAATTAATTCAGAGGCAAATCTAAAAATTAAGATGCTGCACAGCAGTTGCATAGCAGCATGGTATTTCAGGGAGCACAGACCAGGGGAGAAGAGACAATATATTTCTCTGAGGTTCAGCTGTACATCCCTCTGTACCATGACATTATTTTACTGAAGGGTGTAATGAGCTCCTTAGGTAGAGTAGTGAGACCATGCACAGATGCAAAGAAAAAGCTGTTAATCTCATCCAAAATGGCAGTCTGTCTTGTCACTGCTTTGTTTTCAGCTCCCCTTAGTCTGTTCTTCCTTGTACATACATTTTTTCCATTGTTAGGCTTAAGTGCAGATTCTGCTTGCCCTGAGTTCACTGAGAAAGTTGTGCTGAGTCAGCCCTTTCAAGTCTTTGGCCAAAGAGATCAGCAGATCTGTTTGCTTGTGTTTCACCCCACAGGGATTTTACTTACAATGGAGACCTAAAGATCTCATTTCCAAGGGACATCCTTGCAAAGGCAGTTGCTGCCTGACACAGCTGTCACAGGACACAAAGGATATCTCGCCATGAAAATAATGCTGCCACCTCTGGGTATACAACATATATATCATTCACACAGTGTTACAAGGATGATGGAATGGCACATGGGGGTAATTTTAAAGTCCACCTAGACTGTAAAAACGTGCCCCCTCCAGAACACAGGGCACATCTGCATCTGTGTGCCTTGTGGCATGGTAGGATGTGAAAGAGAGCACTGAAAACAGTAAAATAGAAGAATAATAGCCCTCTTTAAAAAAAAGATTTTACACCCCATATGGCAGTGGATTATTACGCTGCCATCATTGGAGCCCCTCTCTGCTCTGTTTGTTCTGAAGTCATCTACAGAGAGCAGGGAAAGGACTGCATTAGCAAAGTGTGGCATGTTCTGTGCTGTCTCAGGACCATTACCAATCTTGCAATAATATCAACTCTAAGGCATCCCTCAGTGGTAAGAGGGCTTGGAGCTAAAACAAAGGGAAGAAGGATCACCAGCACAAGACTGGGGCAGCTAAACAAGATCAAGAGGCAGAAAAACCATGAAAGGAAAGAAATGTTAGAAAATGAGAAGGCAGAAGAAAGGTTGCAATAATAGTCACAAGAAAACAAACCCAAATTTACACCAGAGTAAAGGGCTTATGGCATCCCAAAGGGCCCCAGTTCTTTTGGCACCTTTTCGATAATGTGCTGTGTGACATCAGTGCTGAGCTGCAAATAGTCATCTCACACCAAGTTTTAATCTCTGACACCTCAAATTCAGAAGAGCACAGCAAGAGAAAACCAAGAAGTCTGCATATCACACAGTGGCCATACAAGGACTTAATCACCTTCCTCTGGTGAATTTACAGAGCAGCTGCTCTGTAAGGCCCCAGTGCTTAAGTAAGAGCAATGTTGTTTCTAGGAAAACTGCTCACTATTGAGGAAGACTACCGTGCATGTCCTTAGAGTGAATGCCAGGAGATGAAAGAGCTGTTCTGCTTGACTTCTATTGTAGAGGAGAGAGGATTTTGGAAATAAAAGTGTAATTATTTGTATGTCCTGTTTTATAGCCTACACAACACTTTTCCAGCTCATGCAGCTGTGTTTGACTGCAGGAGAGAGAAGCTCTCAGACTTTATTCTAGCACTTTTCATACCTAAGGGAATGTGAAGTTGGCCTCCCTCACGTAGATGCATGTTTAAAAAAGAAATTACCAAAAATTGCTTTTTCTTTTTCCCTGTTCTGGTTATCATCATCACTTAGGATCTTGCAGAAATAGGGATTTCTTTTGGCAATTTAGGAAAGAAGGATAAGTCCCACATGTAAAAAGCAACCTAGAGGGAAAATAAATTCCCAACATTTATCCTGAAAGTGGTCTGCACTCCCTTAGGGCAGGAAGAAGCCAGCGTCAGGGCTTGGAGATCAGTCCTTTAGTGGCAAGAAATAAGAAAGGTCTACTTAAAAGGTTATGTGTTCTGAACCACTGTTTTGTTGGAGAAATTACACTAATTAAATACATTAAGGATTTTTCCCTTTGTTTTACTGTGTTTCATACTATGCTAACTAATACTATGGAGGAAAACAAATCAGGAACCTTTTAGTTTTATGTATAGCAAAATTCCTTCTGTGGCCTCCAGAAAACCAGACAGACTAAGATAGGTCCAAAAAATACTATCCATCAAAAACATATCTTGTTGTGATTTGAGATTTGGAAGGACCAGTACCATCCAAAACTCAAAAACCAGAGTGTTCCCAAATACTCTGACAGCTTCAGTTGTGATATTACCAGTTGATAAAACAGGACACTGAGAGACAAGGTCAATCAGCCTCTTAGAAGAGCAGAGTAGAAAGCATGTAAATCATTGGGAACACCATATCTTGAATTTCAATATAGCAAGGATTTTGAAAGCCCTGGTTTGGACATCTTAATTGAACCTGTTTTTTGGGAAATTTTGGTCCCTGAAAATAAGTCCTTTTGAATGATTGTAACACAGCACTCATTTTGAGAGTTAAAGTCACCCTTTTTGTAATCACTGTATCTAAACTCTATAATACTGTAAAGATCTTCATATTTAATTGCAAAATAAGCACTGAATCAAGTCTCTTAGTCACAAGTTGTCTCCGATTTCCAAAAAACATTGAAGGTAATGAAACTATTTGCAGGAGGATGAGTTGCATGAGAAGGTTTTAAATTAGAAGGGTCAGTAACATCTTAACAATTTTTATGCTACATTAAGCCAGAAAATTATTTCTATGCTTGTCATGGTTAACTTATAGGGAAAGCTTCATTGCATATCTAACAAAATAATAATAGTTTTTCAAATAAGATTTAAAAATATAGGTAAAATGAAAGAGTTCATCATCAGCCATTATTGATTGTCCTAAATATTAAATATAAACATATTTTTTCAGTTCAAAATTGGTATTTTCCAAACTAATCTCCAGCACAAGGTAAACATGTGACAGAAACAAACACTTCTGAAATTGTAAGAAGTTCATATAGCTACATTTTCTATCTATAGATGTTGCTAAAGAAAGCCAAGATTTAGTCTCCATTTGTGCATTAAGAAAATAAGGAGTTATGTCCTCAAACAGGCATACCTGTATGTTGTGAATAAATACTGGCAATTGAATAGGTTCATGCTCGTGACTAAGAATTTGTGGTTTAAGAGTCCTGAGATATATCTGAAATGCAACCAGGTAGTGACTACCATAAACAGCTCAGAACAAGAACTGTTTGCTCTAGAAAGGAGAGAAAAGGAAAATGATATGCCAGACACTGGTCATATATTTTAAATGTCAAAAGACACTTAGTTTCTCAGATTTCACTTTAGCTACAATACCATAGCTAACACCCCTGCTCTAAATGACCATGCCTGGGTTTTGCTAACACTTCTCCTTTTTGGGTCATCCAAATGACTTTGTTCATAGTACCATGCTGTTGACTGAAAAGGAAGAGTGATATTTTAATAACTTAGTCATCAACATGATGTGTCAGTTCCATGTAGAAACTTCCCTGAAGAATTTCCCTGACCAAGTATTAGTCAGAGCAGAACAAAACATTTTGTAAACAGCTATGGTCCAAGCTACAATCTTCGTGTGTTTTCAGCCATCTGGATGAAGTGAGGACCATAATATTTGCTGTCCTTGCTTGCTTGCTTGCAAAAAAAAAAAAAAAAAAGATGGCACATTTGGGCTGGCTTATGTCAGTGCAGCTGTGTATAGGAGGGTCATGGCAAATACCACCTCCAGCCTGTTGAAAACACTGTCACTCCACATTACAGATTAAATCTATAACTGGTGGTATCTTGCCATAACTTCACTGATTTCAACAGAGCTATAATGATCTATGCCATGGGGAATCTAACTTGTTGTATAGTCACAGCCAAGATAATGTTTTCTGTCCAATATCTATGCATGTACACAAATGAAATAAATAATATTTAAAAAATAAAAAGAACGTATGAAAATTCGCATGATATAATTTGGATTCAACTTAGAAACACTTTTCTTCTCTTCGAGGTACATAAGGAGGATATTCTCCCTGTCTCCAAGCCTTTTCCAAACAGACAGGAGCTGCCTCATCTTACACTCAGACTTGCATGTGTGACAGTCCCACTGTAACTGATTACCCCAGAGTTATACTTGAAACAAAAGCTATGGAAGTATTTGTTCATGCAATGACACAAATCTGCATTCTTTTTCATATTTTTGCCCTATAAGTGTTCATGTGTCCTTCATTGAGAACCTTCCTCTGATATCACAGCTTTCACTTTACAAAGTCTAAGAGACATTTTTCCCTTCTATTATGTTAGTTATCCTCTACTATTACTCAGAGAGTATATAAATAAAAATCACACTTCCCAAATAATATACAACAAAGAAAAATAACAGACTTCTCACTTAGTCATTGAATTATTTGCCTCTTCAAACTGTCAACAACTTCTTGATGGAAAGATGCTGTGATTCATTTCTTCCTTGTCGTCCCAGGGAATAATTTCCCTGCTCTCTTTCACCTTAAGATACAAAACTCCCTTGTTTGTTTAGAGGGGCTGGTTGGCTGGTTTGGTTTTGGATACTGTACCACTGAAATGGTAGATGATGTGATCAATTCTATGAAGCATAGCAGCAACAAGTTCAGTGATTTAAAATATTCCCCTTGAGGTCAACCAGGGTTTGCGGCATGTCACAAATGATTCAGAGTGTGTCTCTGACTTGGGCCTTGGTACAGATGCATCCTTGCACTTGCAATAGTTATGCCAAGCATTTCAGCTCAGAAATCGCTCTTGCAAATATGTATGCGCAACTCCATTTCGGTGGAGCTTTACTCACATTTAATGAAGTTTTGAAGATCTGCATTTTCAAATGCTTTACGTGGTCTGTTTCAAGAACCATCCACTTGGATTAGCTAATTAGCACTGAGCTCTTCGGTCATGACTAGATCTTCACAGATTTTCACATACTGCCATTTGTCTGCAGTTGGCTAGTGTCAATAATACTTAGGATAAATCATTTGCCTATAAATATTTTTATGCCTGCTTATATCCAGCTCCTGTAGATCAGTCATTATGAGCACATATCAAAACTTTGCTTTGGACTGGAGAAGTCTATGTCTGCCCTTGACAGTTCATCATGAGTACCAGTCCATACATTTCCCTTAGATATAACCAGGCAACTATTTTCCTGAAGTCTGTGTGAGAAAGACTCATTGGAGATTTGTTTTCTGAAAGAAGATAGGCACGAACTCCCTTAATAACAGATAGATTTTTCTGTTATTTTCTACTGAACAAAAAAAGCACATTTCCTATAATAAGGGGAAAATGCAATCTAATTTTCCTAAGTGCTACTTACTCCCTTGTTGATTTTTTCAATAGGGATAGGGAGAGCAGCAGTATACAGCAGCACACACCTAACAAAGACTGCTGTAGTGCTAGAGTGTCTCTCCAGCTGCTGCTTTATTGAATCCTCTCTTTACGAGGCCTGTTATCCATGCATCATACTTCTTGTTTCCTCTTCTTCACCAGCATCTTCTCTACCGCAGGTGGCCACTGCTGGCCCTGAATTGAAATTTTCTTGTGCAATAGACCCTGCAACCTCTCCTTTAAACTGTGCAACCTCCATTCAGTTTGCAATATACTAAGAAATACCATTCTTCCTTTCAATTATTGTGCCTGCAGCATTATATCTGGTCATTCTTTTTCTCCTTTTTTCTCTTTTTTACCTCTATAAAACTAGAAAATAGTGTCTCTGATCATTGCAGACATGTAATCAGGATATTCAAAAGCAGTTTATGTAGGCTGCAAAGATAAATTTTAGAAAATCAGAGCACCTAAGTGTAAAAATCTTGGATTAGATAGTTTTAGACATGTCTAGATAGATGCTTCTAAGCGTCTTCAAATCATATGAATATAGATCTCAATAGAGCTGTCAGGCCTCATGTTTTTAGCACTAGTTCAGAACTCCGTAAGACACAAAATATAACATATCCTTATAATGTTAAGCATGGCAGTAGACAAGCCCTTCAGATTGAAAGCAGAAAATGCAATTCGCATTCAAGGACAGCTGCTACATTTTTATTTCATAAGAACTTACTGCTCTTACTTAAGGTATCTTAACTTACTGTTAAGATACTACGTCTAGTCCACAGGTAGAGAAAGAACGTGATCTGGCAGCTAAGCAACATTTGGCTTCAGATGAAAATTGTTTTACTTTACAGAGTTTTCTGGACTGAATCCCATTGCCTAATTAATTAGTAGAACTAAAGAAGAACATTTTTGCCTTTTGCAGTTTTCTTCATTTAAAGGTGTTACATTTTGAAGGGCTATAGGTTACAGCTCCTAATTTTTGAGGTACTTAAAGAAGAGCATGAAGAATGTATGCAATACATACATTGACTTTTTGATTTAGTTTGAAATATGTCTAATCTGCTTTGTGAACAATCCATTGTCACAAAAAAAAGAATAGTAATAAAAAATAGGGATCCCCTACTGATAAACCACTCTTCATATAGGACCTATCAAATTCCACCAAATCAAAGTCTAGAATTTCAATATATTAATTAATACAGCCATAAATGAGAGAAAACATCTTAATATGGGACTTCCATTTGCTAAACTCAGACCTGATTACTCCAGCTGTGGTCCAGGGATGCAATTTTAAACAGACCGCTTTGCAGTAAGTCCAGCTGTAAGCCTTGCAAAGCACTCCTCTACTTGTACTGACCAGCCATGGGAATATTTGAATGATGCGACATCTCTCTGACAGCTTCTTTTTTCCAGCCTGGCCATCACAAAAAAAAACCTGATGTGAAACAGATGTCATCTTGCCCATGCAAACTGTAATGGTTAGCCAGCCTCTCTGGGTCACAGAGCCTATCTTTTAGCTCTGGTTTTGAGAGAAGCAGATTGACTGTCTGTCCACCTTCAATAGTGGCCCTCACAAGGCTCAGAGTATATCTGAGACTGAGTGGACCTAAATATGAATACGCACAGACTTGGCCAACTTGACTGGATATTCCGGCTCACAAAGCTCTTTTTGCTGTGCTCTACATAAATTCCATGCTGCAAGAGTTTGAGCCCAGAATAATCTATTTCCCTGTCCTTGTTCTTCCCCATCATCCTCTAGTTCAAGATAAGTTAATGCATTTTCCTCAGAATTGCCAAAATAAAATCATAACACCTAAGCTGAGACCAATACTTCCAAGTCAGAAAGGGACAACATGAAGAAGTTCAAGTTAAAAAAGAAGAATATATTCACACACATTGCTTCAGTATCATGACTGCTTTGCCAACATTACTGTTTATTAAATAAATAAACTTTGACAGAATCTAGGATTCTCAGTTATGTCTGGAATCATATTGTGGTAGGCTTTTTATGTGTATAAAAAAGATAATTATTTTATTCAGATGTTGCAAATCTCATACTTACACATTAATCCATGTATGAAATATACTACAAGAAATGTTATATGTGAAGATAGATTTTGGCCAACAACTGTTTTCCAAGATATATGATAGATTAAGATGTTAGACTGACATTTTAGCATGCGGAAGATCATAAGACATGTTTTATGGTGCATTAAAATCTCATAATAACAATTTCGGAGAGTTAGCATAATATATTATTCAGAGTCAAATACTGCTTTGAATGATAAGGGCTAACATGCCATCAGGCTATAATAAACTACAGCTTTGAAATATCAATTTTCATTTATCAGTAAGGTCATTTACATAGCTAAAGCAAGAACATTATGATGTATTTTTTTGCTATGTAGGAGAAAAAAAATTGCACTTCTTTTCCAATATCCAGAAAATATGAAAACATTCTGAGGAAGCCATTATTAAGTCATTTAACATTTCATACAGAAAAAATTGTCATGGATTTAGTTATAAAACTGGAAGTAAATACATTCTGGGTTTTATATTGAATGTAAGTAAACATATTTAAACTCTAGGGGAAATACTGTATTTAGGCACAAGTGTATTACTCTAACTGGAGTTTTGACAAATTGCATCTATTTATCTGATATTTCTGTAAGTGACACAGGAAGGCCATGCAACCTTGCAGTGCTCCTCTACAGCTTCACCCCAAAGAGGAATTCACCAGCATGTGTTGCTTAGAGCTGCACATTGACCTTAATCCACATACAAAATACTGTATTTTAAGGCCTTTAAGCTGATAAAAGGGTATGCTCATACAGTTAATGGGGTGGAAAAGAGGGCAGCTGGTATAAGACATGGTGAAAGGGGTACTAGATTAAAAAGCACCTTTATCCTCAAATTGCGCTCTAACGTCCTCCATCCTCATGTGCATGGAGAGCCACAAGAGTCGTCACTATTGTGTCTACCATTCTAGAGAGCTTCAGCCTTCCTTCAATTGATTTGAATGGGTTCCAGGGCTTACTGCTTTTAAGTTGGCTGTAAAAACTCATCCATTTTGTGAAGTGTGAGCCTGAAAAGAACATGATGCTATCCTGTTTGGCTCACCATACAGGAATCCAATGTATATCACAGTCAGTGTTGATTTTGTAATGTAATTTTACAAAGCTCTCAACTCACAGGAAGCGGTCTACTGTTTGTGTGTATCAAGTTCAGTCATTTAAATAGGCCACTGGAGTAGCAGTGGCAGCCCAGAATGCAGCAGAGCCTCTCTTCTGATTTTTGATAGAGTGCTAGCTTTAAGTTCAACAGCAAAGATAGGTGTATTTTGTACCAAGTCTAATTTAATTCTAGAGTCAGTGTCATCTCTCACCAGCTACTGTTTTTTATCCATGACATCCATTGTTACCACCAAAGCTTCCTCTGCACTGAGGTTTGCTTGGAATTCAGTAGTGAATAGGAGCAGTCCTTCTCTCCCTCTCCCTCTCCCTCTCCCTCTCCCTCTCCCTCTCCTCCTTCACTTATTGTCCTCAAACACACTAACATTGCTGTGGGTTTTTTTGTTTGGTTGGTTTTTGTTTGTTTGTTTGTTTGTTTTTCTCACTGGCCTTAGTGATATAGCTGAATGAGACAATGATGGACCTGTATGGAATAAAAGGATGTTGTCAGGCTGGTGTCAGGTCAGATTGGACTTTGAGGAAAAAATCAAACCTCCTTTCAAAATGATTGATGACTTCCCCAGCTTTAGTTTAATAATTTTGTGCATTCTTATCAACATCTTTGGGTCTGCTGCAGTGAAATTTCCAGCACTGCTCTTGTCATCCCTGCTGAAGTGGATTGTCAAGATTTCCACTTGGCTTAGGCTAGTGCAGATTAAAACCCCTAAAGCCAGCTGCTCCAAATTCCCTTCAGTGTTGTCAGCCTATGGGTCAAATACACTGGAAGTGGGCAAAGGTAACATCACTACTTTGAATTTAGCTTTGGGTAAAAATTATTGTCCCTGCTTTTAAAATACAAGTGTAACACTCAAATCCACATTTAGCTAAGTCCTGATTTTCAATATTGGTAAAAATTACTAGGTGTGCAGTATGCTGAGGGAGAAAAGGAAATTAAAAACGGAAACCAAGGTGCAGAATTAGGAGCCAAATTTTTTCCAGTATGGTCAGGTCAGAGCTCCACACCACCTCTGGGGAAGCCCTTGGTACGAGCACCAGAAAAGTGACATCACACTGTAGGTTTTGATTCCACCACATTTGTTTTCAGACTCATTTGTCAACAACAAAAGAACAAAGTTCAAGCAAAATGCTAGGTTGTCATTTCTTACCAATAAAGAACAAGACTAAAGACACCTCCTGCAGATTAATGACTGGTTGAAACCAGTTAATCACCTCAAGCCATTAACCCTAACTGTTACTAAGCTCTAGGATCTAAACCAAGTCCTCAATCATTGTGGCTGCTATTCACCCCTCCTATTTACAGACCCAACCCCCAATATCTCCCCTGACTCTGATTCCAAAACATCAGCAAAAAATTGTATGTGAGAATTTGTATTTCATGTGTGTAGAGAGATAGAAGCCAGCTACATAGATAATGAAGTGATCCATTTCTCATCTATTTCAGAGCAATATTCATTTTGCATCACATGCTTGTCACCACAAGGTATTTGTGGGCATTGAAAACCTGACGTTAGTTAATCAAGGCTCACCAATCTTTCCACAGGGTAATTTAGTTTATAACATAGTAAGAAACAAGACGAAAAGAGCAAGGAGAAAAGAGCTGGGGGGAAGGGAGGCAGAAAACGAGGAAAAAAGCCAACTGCAGGAGATAAATCCAACCATTCAGCATTCTGAAGAGGAACCCATTCATAAAGTTCATTCTTGATGGATTCTGATAGGCTTTTGTTTCAGTTTATTTTATAACCCTATTGTACAGTAGGCAGCCTGTTGTTTGCTCTAATCGTCTGTTTCCATGACCTTCACCTTTATTGATTTGGCTTCTTCCTAAGTTTAATGCAGTCTCTGAGATTAAAGCCATTTTTCTCCAGGACGCGTTGGTTAACAGTAGATTTGCTTTAAGAAGTAGAAATCATTTAGGTTAGTAAAAAATATTTTTTTAGTACAGAAGGTATGTTTTAAGCAAATAAAAGTTCTTTACAGAGATAAGCTATGAAAGGGGGATTCTGTCTCATAAACAGTGTCAGCATTTTTTAAAAGTATGAAAAAGTGAGTGGAATAAATAAAAACTGCATTGCTTAGAGTATCTTTATGAATGCTATTGAATACTGCAGATTTGAAGAATAAGGTACACAGGATTTTATTTTCCCCTCCCAGATGTTATTTTAATCAGTTATTTTATAGTTTCAATAGGGAGAGAATCATACAATGTGAAGTGATTTTCCCCAACAGATATAGTAATATAACTCAGTATTTTGCAAGTGTAACAGTTGAGATTATAAATCAAAGATAGAATTTACTGCAAGAATATAATAAGCTCAATCCCATTTTCCTCAACAATTTATAGTTCTGATTTGATTATGCAGTTTATTTTCTTGGCTTTATTACTGCATTAAACTCCCTTCTCCTTGGTGATACTTCATTCTCTAATGTCTACTGTCAACCTTCAGTCACATGTTTTGATAAGAAAAGCACCCGGCTCCTTCTTGCACATAGTATATTAAACACTGCAGACTGACTTTCCATAGTCCCACGTGCATGGATTTGATTCTGCAGCCCCTTTACTTCACTTGAAACCATAATGAATTACTAGAGACAAACACACTGAACCAAACACACTGCAGTAAATGGAAAATTGTCTGTTGACCTCACAAGGCTTTGAACCATTCCTCCCCTGACTGCAGACATTCATTTCCTGTTTCCAGCCTCAGCCAGGGTAATAACAAATGTATTACCCAACTCAGCTCTAGCACTTGGTAGCAAAATGAACCAGAGAGAACATGCAGTACAAATTAATATACCTAATTTTTTCTGTACCCTACAGAAAATTCAGAAGGAAAAAAAAAAAGTAGAATTATCCTCGTCTGAAAAATATTTTAAAAAGAATCTTCAGTTAAATCTTCACTAACAATTTTTCTCAAATACTTTCTTGCCATTATTTTTCCATTACCACAATATAATTTCTGTTAAAAAAAAGAGAAGAGACTCTCGTGAATTAATCATACATTTGTCTTATAAATATTTGAACCACATATTGCTTTCTGTTAAAATGGTATAGATTTACTGGAAGAGAAACCAAACAGCAGCTACAGAACCATCACTTCCTGTTGATAACAAAACCTGAGCTCTACACACTCACAAATTAGCATCTGTTCTCTGGAGTTTCCCCTATAGGACTTCAGCTGTGTTTTCCCTAGCTATTGTTTTGGTTTCATCCCTGGGAGTTTTCTAAAATTCCTCTGAAACCGAAAAATTGGGGGGAAAAAAATAGTTGAATGTTCCTATGGTAACTAAAAAAAGTATTTTAAGCAGACCGATGACTCAGGGCACAGATTCTCAATGGAGACCAATGCAGAGCAATCTGTGGGGCTGTTTAAAGGTGTTTGACTCAGGGAATATAGTAATGCTGTACTCTTTTATTTAGAATGGAGTATTTTTCTCCACTGAGCAGCTGTATTATACTATTTGTGGCATTAATTAGCACATATCTTTGTATAATATATATCCTCCACAAAAAACTATTTTAAGATAACATTAAGGTCAAACCATTACATGCTTAAAAACTAAAGCCAAAACTACAAAACAACAACAGAAAATCAACTACCATGTTATGTAGGATTTTTCACCCTCTCACACGCAAAAGACTCTTTAATTACTGGCTCAAATGCCATTTCTTATACTCAACAGCAGAAGGGACCTTCTGAGTTAACGAGACCAATCCTCAGCTATTTCAGGCTACCACACTGCATAAACCCAGTCATGAAAATACTAGACTTGGCATTTTCCTTAAAACAGCAATGAATTTTGCAATTATGACTCCTGTCAAGAATCTGTCCCAGAGCTTTGTTCCTGTGATGTCTCAAAACCATTCTCCCATCTTCATTTAAAGTTATTTGTTGCCAGATTATATCTATTTTTTTTCCTAGAGCATGTAACAACTCAGCTTAATCAACTCCTTTCCCTCTTTAGTGTCTAAAATACTCTCATATATTCATATAGAATATTTTGCCTACCCAATCTTTGTTCCATGAATCTAAAGAGTTTGCTTTGCTCATCTTTCTTTTTAAGATGTACTCTCCTTCCTTTTATAGTCCTGCAGGCTACAATCCTGTAGTCCTCTTCAGTTGTTCCCATGTAATTTCATTTTCACTGAGCAGCAACAAACTCCAGATGTGGTTTTACCTGGACCTCATTTGATGGGATTAATGCTTCTTTGCCATCATTTAGAATCACTTCCCCGGTACATTATGGCACATATCATCATACTATCTTTCTCTTAAGCTGTGTATCAGTTCAGGTGTGTTTTAAAACGCCATGCTAAACTATGCTGAAAAAAAACATTGCAGCATTTCATCTTTTTGTTTCATGGAAATCAGGGCTAAAAGAGATTTCTGTATTCTCTAGTTTTCATCTTTTCTCTTTTACAATGCAGTGTATTTCATAAAAATATCTCTACCAGTTCCAACAACTTTTATGAAAATCAGTGTTTATCAGTCATCAAAAGTCCATATTTAACCTAAAGTAAGGAACACAAAAGAGAAGACATTTCTTTATTTCAAGTGATGGTCACTTTGTGGAGCCCTTCAAAATACAAAACAACAAATCTAATAAATAAATAAAATAAAACTGTTTTATTCTAATTTTTATATGCTTGATTCACTATATATTCCCTATGTGGTACTCACATCCATACATGATGAAATAGTTATTCAGAAGCCCTCTAGTCTATAGGAAGATACCTGAGAAATAAGAAGACAGAAGCAGAAGACAAAAAGAGGGTGTTATGATAGTAAGGACTCGAAAGAAGGCATAGTGGCAGATTAGTTAATAGTTGAACAGTCTCCATCATCTTACTTGCAAAGCAAGCAAGCAAATAAAGCTTTGGGACTAATGGTTTATAAACAGCTTGCTTTAAAAGAAATTGACAACTTCAATTGCTATGATACTTCAGTCTCAGGGGACAGAAGCTGAAATGTTTGCAGCATAGTGCTGAAAGCCGTTTTTCCTTGTTGACTGCAGGAGAGAGTCAAAAGCATTTTATCCTGGTGTTGCACATAAGTATATGTAAGTATAAAGCAGGAACAGAACAAAATAAAACAATGGGTTTTAGAAACCAAGAGTAGATCTGATAGAATTTTCACCACAAAAGCAAATTCTTTAGATCAAGTGTACATTTACATCCCTGCAAACATAAACACTTTGATATGGAGTTATTCTATGAATGTGGTCAGCATTTTTGCTGATACATTTCTCTTTCAGTGCTGCAATTGCAGAGATGTGCAAAAGCTATGGGATAAAGTATGGCTATTGACCACCCTTCAGTTTAAAATCACAGATCAGGAGCTCAATGTCACCTTGAAATAACACAGGGCTATGTGGGATAATGGATCCGTATATTTGCAGTTTAGAATTCATGTAAGTGTGAAACTAATGGCATTAGCAAAAGCCAGGAAAAGCATCAGCAAGCAAGTTGTAAGCTTTCCTCGCGTCAGTCAGGGTCTATTTCACCCCTATTACCACAGGCCAGGGCAGAGCCTCCCAGATGTGTCACTGCTGTGACAAGAGTTTCTGATGCTCAACAAAAGGCCCTAGATGAGACCAAACTCATTGTCTTTCTGAGGCTGAACTACAGTGATTTTTCAAAAACTCGAGTTCTTCAATTTGCCACTCAAAATAGAACTAAACCTACAAATAATTTCTGCTTATTCAAGTTATTGCTGTTTTGAATATGCAATGTTATAAAATTCTTCTGCATCTACCCAGGGAGACAATTAAAAGAATGCTAACTTGATTATTTTGTTTTCTATTGTCATTTGTTAACGAGCCTTGATCCAATTCATGTCATATACAGAATAGTCCTGGGGTTGCATCAATATTGACCTGAAAATGAATTCAGTTTTGGTTACATTCACCATTTACTTGTTTGTATTACAATATTTATCACAAGAATAAGATTTTAATGTCAACTCAGACCTGCTTAATCTGTGCCTAGCTTATCCATATGTCTGGCTAGCTGAGAGACTTAAGTGCTAACTAATCTAAACAACATATGTACCACTGATTTACTTATCTAATTTTATGTTATTTCAAGTGAAAAATTATCTTAGCAACTGTCTCGGATGAAGCAGGTCTGATTAGTATACTGCAAAAACTAGAAATAAGCTGTCTTAATTTAAACATGTATTTAATTTGTTGGTTCTTCTTATTGCTTTATACTTACAGAGTCCATCCAGGGTAGAAGAAAAAGAGTTTATGGAAAATCAGAGTCCAGAAAGCTAAAAAAGCCTGGGTTTATATATAGATATATATATATCTGTGTATATATATATATATATACACATACAAAATTTTTTTTCTGCTACTGAGAAATGCAAAAAGCACAAATTAAATTAGATAAGTGATACAATTTTGCAACTTCATCATTTATTTATATTAATGCAGAAGGCTTTGCTGAACATGAAAAAAGAACCCCTAAGTTGATCATAGAGGTGTACTGAGCAAGGAAATGGTCTTGATCAGAGAAATGGCACACACTGAGACCACTTCCTGCTGTAGCATGTGCTGCTAAGCACTAATCTATTCCCATGGAGATGAAAACTGAGGATGAAGGGCAAAGCCAATCCTGCCTAGATTTTGACCTATGGCTCTAGGGAGATTAGTCATTTTAAACAGGAAAATCACCCAAACAATACTACTATTCAGTATCTTTTTTTCTGTGTTTGTGTGTAAAACCTTTTTTCCTCCTTGAATAAAATGCTTATTCACTCCTTTACCCCTGAAATTTTCCCTCTTTCCCCCTCCTATTCTTTGTACATACTTCAGTTTCCTGGTCCATAGTCTTATCCAGCCTTGGTAAAAATCAGGTTTCTGAGCATGGTATGTCTTGTCTCCATGGGGAAACATTCTTGTCTTTCAAAATTCAAAGAGTATCTTGCTGTGTAAGTGCAGTATTTCGAGTATGTACTTAAAGTTGTATTTAATCTGTTTACACCCATAACATGAGACAGTTAACTGTTACTCCTATTACTCAGTTTTCTTATACCTACCCTACACTACATGAATCCTGTTGCTTAAGACCAAGGTGGGAACAGAGAGGAGGACTCAAGTGTTTATTGCATCTTTCAAGTTATACAGATCTGTATTTGATTTTTCTGAGCATGGACAGACATGTAATACAATCCTCTCCCTTCCCATCAGTCTTTCTTGACAGAAAAACAGCTCCAGGAACTGAGCTAGGGAGGAATATGGGCTTGTTGCCTTAATAAGGCAGTGGACCTACTTACATTTGATATGATGAACCTCAGTTTACCTGGATGCAGAAACATATGCTGGAGTGCTAGCCATAAGTGCCACCCAAAACCCATCATCACCAAGGTCCTTCATTGGCAGAAGTAGAATCAGCCAAGTGCTTCCTCCACTTCTTCTGGCTTGTTACCAAGTCTGGAGACACTGGTCAGCTGGATGAACTGGTGCCCTGCAAAATGCCATAGAGGGCAAATTCTCTTCTAGGGGCTTGCTGGGGCCCACGCCCAAACCACAGTGATGTTATACATCATTCTGAATGTTCATGGGGATGCTTTGGGGAGCTTGTAGTTACCTGATGTAAAGTGCCCCAGTCATGACATGGTACAACCCTATCTCAGTGAGAACCTCAATTGCCGACAGTCCTGTCCCCAGAATTCTTGCCAAAGGTGCAAGCTGCTGCTAAAGTCCAGGGCAGAGAATAAATGCAAAGCTGTTCCAGTCAAGACCACAACAGATTAGGGTGAGCTATGGAAGACTGTTTCCTAATGGAAATCCCTCATATTTTTAACCCTCCATTCTTGCAAATGCCTTCTTCATTTTGCCTTAAGCTTTCTGGGAAAAAATAGGATCAGATCTGTGAAACTCAGAATTTCTTGGTTAGCTGGAAGTGAGGGATGAGCCAAAATCAGGCATGAAATTGAAAACTGTTCTCTTGGTGATAAGAAAATAAGCTGTCAGAGGCCTTGGACATAATACATGACCTAGCAGCCTTTCCATATCTAATTTCATTGATTAAAGTAATCATTTGCTTTTTTCTTAATTATGCATAATATTTCTGGTTTTCTCTAGTCCTTGCTTTGTCCCCATCAGGTTCTGGCAGATCATTTTCATCTTTCCTTGGTTTATTGCTAGGTTTTAATATAAGAGATTAAAGAGTTAATTAACTTCAATGCATGCCTGTAGAGATTCAGCCTCCAAATTTGCTTTCTATCCACATTAAACTAACTGCAATTTTTTTTAGTTTCTCCAACTTCACTTCCACCAATTATTTCATTCAATAACATAACATTTGAAAAGACATATTCATATAAGTAGCATTATTGTCAAATACAGAGACTCAGTGAACTGATGCTGCTAGATTTTTCTGACCTCAGTAGCTCAAAAAGTGTACAGCTCATAAATGTCTTTTTTACAGTAACCAGTCAGGGAAGACAAAGGCTGAACAACCATGGCAATCAAGACCAGGGAAGATGGTGTGCTGTAGAGATTCCCCAAGCCAACAATGCCCTGAGGCCCAAGACTCATGCACCATGGCCACTGATACTCAAAGCTATTATTCTTCCTACAAACTACAAGTCTCAAGCCAATGCTGCACTGCCTCAGTTTTGGGAGTCTCTGTTAATTATTTAATAAATAGTATGGGCAAGTTTGCTATACTCAACTTATAAATATCCATGGTCTTAACAAACTTTTGCACCAACGCCATCCTTTGTTAGCCTTTGAATTAGTCCACATAAAGTAATGGGACTTCTTCTGATCTGCCTAGTCAAATAAACTTAATTTTAGATATGCTTTAGAACTGAATGAATTTTAGTCCTCAGAATCCCCACAGGTACCATGTAGCATGGATCCCATGTGCCATGCTTTGTTTACCTAGAACAGCTGGTCTGCTATAAAGAGATATTTTCTCAAAGGTAGATGCTAGTGATGAGTCACATTGCTTTTGTAATTTATCAAGGCAGAAATTAAATAACTGTGTGGTCATTTCCCCATGAGATAAAATCCATCAACAGCCTTCCACCCACAGTTTAGAAAACTGTGAACCAGTACTTGAAATTAATGCCTGTATCCTGGTACAAAAATCATTCTGCTACCTATATTTCTCCATTCTACCCACAGATTTACCTCTACTTTGAAATGGAATTCTACCTTATTATGTCTCACTTTTCATAGTACAGCGATAAGTGTCAGTGTTAAGATATGAGGATTTTCCACATACAGAACAAAAGCAACAGTAAAATTGCTCGGGAATTTCAGGGTCACTGACACTCCGAGGATAAAATGCAGCTTGGAGTAGGCATTTGTGGAAAATATAAATTTAGGAATAAATCTGAGATTATGTCTCACATATAGGATGTAAATAATACACAATGCATGCTAAAAAGTGGTCAGCATTTGGATTTGCATGATCTCCAAGGCCAGGTCATTCCATAGCAAACCCTTCTTTCTCCACCCCCTTCTTTTCCCAAACAAATAAGACTTTCTATTTGGGATTTGCAATCTCCCCAGCTGTCACAAAAATTTGGTCTTTTATCTAGCTGAGACTTGATCCATTAATTGCTTTGTAAGTTAGGACAAAAGCGGTAAACTGGCATTGACAGCTCAACTGAGTAGCTGGTAGACCCCTTATGTTCATACTGGGCCAAACCGTCGGATACACGATGTCAGCTTTCTGCCTAAAATTTTCACTCAGCTTTGGTTATTCCTTTGGGGAAGGTTATATTCACGGGTGGATACAATCATGCCTTAAATGGATGTTTCCTAGACTTCTGTTCACTTTTACCTCATTATTTAGAAAACAACATTAGCTGTTCATCCCAATTTCGTCAGTAGATAAACTCAGCTCTCCCATCTTCCCAAGTCTTTGTCACATGTTGAAAAATAGATATATACCTTCAATTAGGAGACTGAGAGTATATTCAACCAACTTTTTTATTTCAGTTCACACACCAGCATCACTTCAGTTTTGCACAGCTATTTTTCTTCCAAAACCTGCATAATCATGCTCATCCTGCCATATTCATGATCAGTTTTAGCAAAATGCCTTCCCCATTCTCTTGGCAGCTAAGCCTGTAGCATGCCATCATTTCCTTCACTCCTGAATCCCAAACAAAGAACGTATTTAATCCTATGACCTCCTCATTTATCCTATGGCATCCTCATATCCTATGACCTCCTCATTTTTTGATCTGAACTTTTGATTGATATTTGAAGCAATATTATTAAAATACTAGATACCACAATGAAGGGTGTGACTTCCCTTTTCACGTTATTGCTCCTCTCTGAATACTGCTGCTGTACCTTCAGTAGAAAATAATTACTTGTCCTTGAGCCACTTTAAGGTACAATGTTAGTAAGCAAATATGCTACATCAAACATAACACAAAGATTTGAAAGCATTTCTGGGTAAATATTTTGCTTTAAAATGTGCCCGATTGCATCAGCTGTCAGGAATTCCAAAATAATTTTCTAAGGATCTCCTCTAGTTCTTCACAGACCATCTGACATAGTAAAACTTCACACTGTACTGTTCCACCAATATATTAAGTTTTATTTTCAGGAACAAAGTATAAAACTTCCAAGAAAAATCTACATTTTGAAAGTCTATTTGCAGAGGCATCACCCTGTAGAGCAGATGTGAAAATGAGAAAGGTTTTGCTTAGGGAAGTTTCCTGTCCCTGCTCTTTTTGCATCTGTGAGGCCTGTGGGATTCAGAACACATTAAGGACCATGAACTGCAGAAATGTCTGCCTGTGCTGATGAGTAAAGGTCTTAAATACTTCAAGACTGGGATCTCAGAAGAAGACTTTTGGGAGAATCTCATATTAACTTAGTACGTCAGCATTTTCTGCTTGATATGCAGTTCTTTGTATTTCATTATTTTTTCCCCTTTCTCTATTGCTACTAACGAAGAGAAATGTAGCTGATAATAAGGAGACTTGATGCTATAGCGAGGGTTTTTTTTAAACTTAATTGCCATGCTGTAATTGCCTATTCACCTTTTTTTTTTAAACCTAGTCTTAAAAAGTACTAAAAAATTTCATCCGTTCCATCATAAAACAGAAATTGGATATGAGAAAATAAATGAAAATTAAAAAGTAGCTTGCCACTCTTACATTAACCTCTCATAGAAATAAATAAGTGTCTTCTCAGGTTCAACAAAGAGGAAGATAACGGGCAAGGGAAAAATCATTCATTTTCATTGTGGTTCTTGGCATCAAAGCCTAAGTTTCCTGTCAGAGAAAACTAAAGATAGCGACTACCTAAGGAGAAGAATGGCAATCTCAGAGAATACTCAATATGCTTCTAAAATAAGACCCTCCTTACAAGCCATGCTGCACTGGCACATCACTTAGTTTACAAATAGCCCAGGTGATGTCAATCATACAAAAATCTAACATGGTGGAGGCGAAGTGTATAGTTTGCCTTGTCCTGGTCCACTGAATCCTAGATGAGTTAAATCCATGGGAAAGGACTTTTTTCTCCACTTTTCAGAGAATAAAACCTCCGTAACATTGTTATCACTAGCTTATTTCATAAGACATCCCTGAAATCCATCATGTCTTACATTCAACTGTTTACTTGGACCTAAGCCACATAAGTCATCTGTATTTAGATTCTTGGGAGGTTATCACTGAATCTAACACATGGCTGATCAACTGTGGTTTCAAATGGTAATGTCTTTCTGAAATAAAGTCATAGATATAGTATAAGAACCCAACTTAACACTGCTCACCTTAGTAACTGTGGAAGTCAAACCTCATATTTTAGACTCATAGGATCATAGAATCATTGAATGGTTTGGGTTGGAAGGGACCTTAAAGGTCAGCTAGTCCAGCCCTTCTGTCTGGTCATGGACACTTTCCACTAGACCAAGTCACTCAAAAGCCCCATTCAACCTGGCCTTGAACACTTCCAGGGAGGAGGTATCCACCTCAATCATCTACCCATTGAGTGACCTCAGCAACTGATTATCTCCTTTCCTGATAGTGTCCATCCTTGAAGGAATAAAAGCATCCAAACTTCAAAGTAAACAGCTTGGCTCTACATAACAAGAAAAAAAGAAAGCCAAGTATTAAATGTTACCATGCTCTACTGAGGTGTTGCTAAGCTTTCTTCTCAATCTGTTCTTAGACACACTAAACAGTATGTATCTTCACTATCTATCATGTACTTGCTTAGTAATATTGCATCTTTATTAAAATTTACAACTGTAAACTGTAAAAATGCTACTGAGAACAAACCTAATACTTCATTAATAGTTACTGAAAAAGGGGGTTTAATTTTCAAGCTTTTGTTAGGATTTACTGAGACTTAAATGCACGTCTATATCTACATTTAAGCTTAGCATTTGAATTTCTACACACAAACAACTGTGCAGTAGAAAAAGGAAGCTAGGACACTGCATCAGCTTGTTTGCTAAGAAACAAAAATTTCTAGGGACTTCAACTCTGAAAAGAACTATAAATGACAGCCATGAGAGACAGCTAGAGCTATAGCTCCCTGCCTCCCTCATTTCAGCAACACTGGAACAATTGAGCTTGAACTGCCTTTGAAGAAACCTGTGTGAGCCTGTGCTGTAAGACTAAGATTATCAGAAGAACAGAAACTGAGTGAGCTCAGCACTAAAAGAAATTCAGAGACCACTGGTGAAATGGTTACTTCAGAGTGGCACGTGCTGCTCTCTGCTGAATTTAGTGGAGCTGCCCTCCAAAAAACTCTGGGAAATCTGCCAAGTAAGGCTTGAAGAAGACTAAACTATTATTATGAAAGAAACTAAGAAAAGAGCTATCATAAAGGGATTCAAATCTTACTTATAGCTAATTTACAACTTGCATGTTGCAAGTAGATATTGCAAATTATCCTACATAGGGAATAATCAAAGTCAGTAAGACTTTCTCAGCTTTTCAGACTAAAGGATTTGTACATTAGGAATGCATAATGTCAGATCATTTAGTACTTTTATTTCTTTAATCAGCTAATTAGATATACACAAGTCTACATACCCAAGAGTATTGAGGGAGCTGGCAGAGGTGCTCACCAAAACTCTTACCATCATCTATCGGCAGTCCTGGACATCCACCAGTTCCACCCTGGACTTCCGGAGGGCTGACTTTGAACTGTTCAGAAAGTCGGTCAATGAGATCCCTTGGGAGACAGTCCTTGGAGGCAAGGGTGCCCAAGAGGGCTGGGAGGTCTTCAAGAAGGTAATCTTGACAGCACAAGAGCGAGCTGTCCCTGTGTGCCGGAAATCGAGTCGGCGGGGAAAGAACCTGGCTTGGTTAAACAGCGATATACAGGTGCACATTAAGAGAAAGAAGGAAGCCTACAAATCTTGGAAGAAGGGGCAGGCAACTTTAAGAAACTACAAGGATGAAGTGAAATTATGCAGGGAGAAAATCAGAAAGGCCAAAGCCCAACTTGAACTCAGATTGGCCAGTTCAGTGAAAGACAATAAAAAATCATTTTACAAATACATTATTAGTAAGAGAAGGACCAGGGAGAATCTCCAGTCCTTAAGGGATGAAAAGGGGAAAATGGTGACTAGGGATGAAGACAAGGCTGAGGTGCTTAATGCCACCTTTGCCTTGGTCTTTAATAAAGGCAGATGGTCACTGAGTGCCCAATCTCACGGGCCAGAGTACGGGGAAGGAGAGCAGACTAAAGTTCCTGAAATACACGAGTGGTTGGTTGAGAACCTGCTAGGTCAATTGAAC
>NW_010179556.1:0-460 GCF_000695765.1 Mesitornis unicolor
AGAATGTATGGGTAACTTTGGCAAATATAACGCATCAGGAAATTTTATGTCTTTCTGTTGCTACACCTGAAAATCCTTTTTTCTACCTGTTTGGTTGGGTTGCCTCTAGACACTTGGTCAAAACCTCTGCCTCACGGACCTTGCAATAATCCACCATCCTGTGTTGATAACTGGGACGGTGTATATGCATATTTGCCGCAGATAACGCAAGAACCTCAAGGCTTAGAGTCAGGAACAGGTGTGATGTTTAACTATACCTATAACACCACTCGAAAGGGTCAGAACGTAAATGCTACTTTGCCTGTGTACAGAAACACTACAGCCTGGTATAATTACACCTCCTCCAACATTGAAACTTAATGGTGGGCCATATAGCCTTGGGTGGCTTACTTTACTGACACCCCAGATGGGACACTGCTTTTGGGTCTTGATGGATCTGTGAGATTGCAGGACCTCCAGC
>NW_010179557.1:0-7846 GCF_000695765.1 Mesitornis unicolor
CTCTGCTCCAGCATGGGGTCCCACCCACAGGCTGCAGTTATTCATTAACTACTCCAGCATGGGTCCTTCCCACAGGGTGCAGTCCTTGAAGAATGGACTGCTCCAGCGTGCGTCCCCCACGGAGTCACAAGTCCTGCCAGCAAACCTGCTCCAGTGTGGGCTCCTGTCCATGGGGTCCTGCCAGGAGCCTGCTCAAGCACAGGCTCCCCACAGGGTCACAGTCTCCTTCAGGCACATCCACCTGATGCGGCATAGGGCAGATATCTGCCCAACTATGGGCCTCCCATGGGCTGCAGGGGGACAGTCTGCTTCACCACGGGATGCAGGGGAATCTCTGCTCTGGCACCTGGAGCATCTCTCCCCTCTCTTTCTCCACTGACCTTAGTGTCTGCAGGGTTTACTCACATATTCTCACCCCTGTCTTTTCCAGCTGAAAAACTGACACAAACCACCATCCACTTACAAATGCAAAGAGAACATTTACAATGTTCCTGCCCAGCAAAGCCAGTAACTATAACACAGGTCATGAAAGAAGCAGTCACCAAGCCGCTCAATCAGAACACACTAAAACTTCCTAGCACAAAAAAATAACACACAAGTTAATGATTTGCATGTCCTGCACAGTGACAGGAAGCAGGACCTTACAATCATATAATCAATTTCTTGTTTGCAACAGTACTTGAGAACTGCTCTCCATTTTTAATTTTTGGGTTTTTTTTGATAACTCAAAGTGTCTTTATCTAGCAAAAACATGATAACCCTGTATCCATTTTACTTTTCTAGTCTTGAAGTCCAATCCTTAAAAGCTAATCAGATATTATTTTACTAGCTTTTACTAGCTAACTTTAAATAAATCATAATACAAAGCTGATTGTATGAAACTGGACTACTTAACATTCTGATCTGGCAAACATACTAATTCCTGTCTCTCCCTGATCCAGCGTAGCCTTTGTAGGGTGCAGCCTTACCCCACTGTGACCAAATATTTAATGTCAAAGCCTTGCGCTTACAGTCATAATAAGAGATTCAGATAGATAAACTGCAACTGTTCTTAAAAAGGAAGACTGTGTTAAAAATAGACAAAACCGAGACTCAGGTGTTGAACTTACCATCGGTTTTGCAGTGTGAACTATCCAATCAGAAATATCCCACTCAAGATTTTTTTTTTTGGAAAATAGGTAAGACTTTCTGCCTCTACAAGGTATACAGCGAGACTGCCCCGTACACTGATGTGACAAAAACTCCCATTTAATTACGGTCTCGGAAAAGAAAAGCCTTTTCCAGATGACGGTGTGCAAGGGGAATAAACCGGCAGTCATGGCAGAACTTATACCACGGCTACCCTCCAGCACACCTCGACAGCCCCACTGCGACAGCTCCAAAACCCGACAGCAGGCACGACCGGCAACGCACGAAGTCCCGCTCGCAGCTCCTTCACTCGGCCCGGCGGAGCCTCCAGGGGCTGTCGAAGCAGGGCCCTCTCCCCGCTCAGGGGGACCGGGACTGCTCTCAGAGCTCGCAGCAGGGCCGAGCCTGCTCCCGTTCTCCGCTCGCCCCCTAGGAAGCGGCGGAACCACCTTCAGCCTCTCTCAACGGCTCTCCACTCCCGCGCGCGCGCACCCACCGCCTCACAACGCCGGTCCTGACTTTGATCTGCCTCAAGCGCAGATCAGCCATGACGAAGCTGGCCGAGAAGCAGCCCTGACCAGGCCCTAGCACAACACGGACGAAGAATATGACACAGCGCCGTGACTACGCAGCCCAAGCCTACACATGTACGCATGCGCCAAGCCGCCAGCCTGGGCGACACCACCGGGATTGGGTGAAGGGCTCCGCGCCTCTCTCCTCCAACACGGTGAAGGCGTCTCCATAGCGACCGGATCCGGGCGGGCTCCGTGGGTGCGCAGTAGTCTGCGCTGGGCTGCGACCACCCCTCGAGCGGCCAAGTGTAATTCACCATTTCTTCATAAGCACACACGAAAAAAAGTCTGAATCCACCCTCAGATGCAGCAATAGGAGTTATTCTGAGGTGGAAACAAATTTAAAGGCAACATTAGCACTGGCAGCTCGGTCCTGAAGTCAGTGAATACACTCCATTATGAAGACTGTGAACCCTATTGTACCTTTTGAGTGGTACAGGAACTGTAGATTCTTCCATTAATTTTGGCAGCATTCTGCTTGTGTTGCATCTGGTTGAATGTTTTTCATAAAATCTATTAGTCCTAAATCATTATGTGCACACCGTTGCATAGAAATGGGTGCCTAAACATGATTGCTGATGCTCTAACTATGCTGACATATGGAGCAAGTCATTCTGTATGTGGGACCCTTATATTTATCTTTCCATATTCTTCTGTATTGCTCCCTCTCAGCATCCCAGCTGGAGCTGCTGTGAATATGACTTCCTTCCCTTTGACCATTGTCATCTCAGCCTTCATCTGGCTCCACATAAGGAATACCTCCAAGGCAGTTTGTTACATGTTTTGCGCAAACTTACTTGAGCAGGTGCAGTTGTCGCTGCTGACGTACTTCTGTCAAAAAAAATCCAGTTAAATTTTGGTTATTTCTTCCAAATAAGAGTACACATAGTAATTACTGTTCATTTTCATTTCATTTAAGAACAGAAGAGTGGAAACAGCTGTCCTGGTTTTGCTGGGATTGAATCATTAAATTCCCTTTTCTGTTTCAGCAGAGCTGCATTTCTGAGAGAACTGCAGTGTTTGAGTGAACACAAGTTGATATTATAGGTTTAGCTGGAATAGAGTTATTTTCCTTATAGTAGCTGGTGAGATTTTTTGTTTGGTTCTCATCAACAGATGTTTACATTATCTCAAGGTCTGTTTTCCAGTCTTTGCCTAAACATGTGTTCATAGTTTCTTTTAGGTTTTTTTCCATCCTTCTCTCTGCATAAGAGGATGGGGGAAAAGTGAAAGCCCGGAATTTTCTGGGACAGATGACCCAGGACAGATGATCTGGGTGTGATCCAAGCTCACCAATAAAAATGTATGCTATCCCACAAATGTCACATTCACTATAAATTGGGGAGTTTGCTGCAGACAACTCTTCCTTCCTTCCTTCCTTCCTTCCTTCCTTCCTTCCTTCCTTCCTTCCTGTCCCTTCTACTTAGTGATAGCATCCTGTCTCATCTCATCTAGCTTATGCGGTTCCTGAGGCTTATCCCTCCCTTGTTGCTTTTTCATTGGCGCACAGCCAGCAACTGCTGTTTGCGAGCTGAGTATAACTTTGGTTGCTTTATTATGATTGTTCTTATACTTATTACAATAAATTATTATTTTTATTATTATTTAAGTTTGGTTTAATTTAATTAATAAAGAGTCTTTATCTCAACCAGATAAGTTCTTTCACTTTTCTCCCAATTCTCTCCCTTACCCCACCAGGGAGAGGGGAGTGAGTGAGCAGCTGTGTGGTCTTCAGCTGCTTGTTAGGCTAAACCATGACAGTCATTTTTGGCACCAAACCTGGGGCTCAAAAGTGATTTGGCACTCAACTTAAATAGCTTATCCAGGGGAACTGCAGGCTTGTAATCTGAGCTTCTCAAAAAGTTGAGATAAATACTGATTCTGACTAGTCTCTATATATATAAATTGTGTTGGTTTCATAGTCAAACATAATGTTGACTTTTTTTCCTCTCAAAACTGCTGCACTAGTTCCCATAGCTGGGTTATGGAATATTCCGCTTACTGTTCCAGGTTGTGTTGTTTATCACTCCTGAGATTCTGTGGTATGTTGATAGTAAGGCTACTCATCTCTGGGTTCGGTGCTGTCAGCATTTTTGTACCTCAGGCGCGACCTACTGGGAATTTTTAACAACTACACCTATTTTTTCACAAGCAAACTTTTGGCTAAGCTGTACCTTGAGCACCCCCGATGGATACTATTGATAATTACACTTTAATTTCCTGCAGAGCACAGCTTATGGGAAAGATATCCTATATTCTCTCCACTACACTAATTACAACGGTGTTGAAGAATTTTGAAAATTTTGAGTATCCTTGGGATGTTCCAACTACTGTGCTTGTGTTGTCAGGCTTTTTGAATGTCTTCCAGTTTATGGCCTCACTTGGAGGGAGATACCCATATAGACTGGGGTTCTTATGGCCATTACAGGGACTTACCTTGACCCCTGCAAAAAGTGCCATGGTTGCCTCAGCCCATGCTACAAGAACTCTGACTACTCAGACCTGAGCAAAAGGTACCACGGCTACCTCAAACAATGTAACAAGAACTCCTGCTAAGCAGGCCCAAGCACCAGGTACTCTGGCTACTCAAGCCCAGGCACCAGGCACTCTGGCTAATTAGAACCAGGCGCCATGTACTATGACTATTAAGACCCCCATCGAAGGGTGATGTAGCTACAACAGCGAAACAACCAGTGCTGGTATCAGTTGCCCCTGTGAAGAAAACACGAAACAGAGCTCGTGCAGTAAGGGATGAAGATAAAGAAACTTCTAAGAGGAAGCTGGAAGAAGAATCATACCACTCTGTCAGTGTGGGGGAAGATGATACTAAAGCCAGGCCATCACAAGAATGGGAGAAGGAGGTATATGGAGCCATGACCAGCGAGAAGGCAGACCACACTCTTCCAGAATTGGCAGAAAGATTCAAAACAATGTGGCTATGGGAAGAGGAAAATCCTGCCCTTCCTCCCCAAGAAACAACTTAGCGGGAAGAAGAAGCTAGAACCAAGACAGTAACTGCTACCCGATCCTTAACCATAAAAGATATGTGGGATGTATGAAAAGATTTTACTCGTCATCCAGGTGAGACTATTACCGCCTGGATGATACAATGTTGAGACAACGGAGCTTGAAATTGACCATAAAGAAACCAGGCAGCTGGGATCATTTGCCAGGGAAGGAGGCATTGATAAGGCACTTGCAGTAGATGAAAGACCCTGGAGTCTCTGGCAGCAGATTGTGCTAGCTGTGAGGATGAGATTTCCCTACAAGGACCAACTTATATGCAGGCTGGTCAAATACAGGCACCAACTTATATGCAGGCTGGTCAAATGATCTGCCATAGAGAGAGGTATCCAGTATCTAAGGAAATTAAACTGTTGGTTTATCATGACCTGGGTAACCCTCAGAAACCCGTACACCCAGATGCAGATACATGCAATATGCCTATGTAACAAAAGGTTGTACAGGGTGCACCAGCATCGCATGACAGGTCATTTGCAATAATAAACTGGAAAAGTGATGGACGGGGTGACTGATTACCTCCGGGAACATGACGATAGTGTCTCTTCCTCCGTACAAGCCTGTGTCTTGGTTGTGAAGAAACTGGTCATAGAATCAT
This sequence comes from Mesitornis unicolor, assembly GCF_000695765.1. NCBI lineage: Eukaryota > Metazoa > Chordata > Aves > Mesitornithiformes > Mesitornithidae > Mesitornis > Mesitornis unicolor. Next base: position 5,320 of record NW_010179557.1, read on the forward strand.
AGAATTATAGAATAATTTGGTTAAAAAAGACTTTTACAATCATCAAGTCCAGCCATAACCTCTCCACTACCAAACCATGTCTCAAAGCACCTCATCTACCTGTCTTTTAAATACCTCCAGGGATGGTGACTCAACCACTTCCCTGGGCAGCCTGTTCCAATGCCTGATAACCCTTTCAGTGAAGGAATTTTTCCTAATATCCAATCTAACCCACCCCTGGCGCAACTTGAGGCTATGTCTTATCGCTTGCTGCTTAGGAGAAAGGACCGACACCCACCTCACTAAAACCTCCTTTCAGGTAGATGAAGAGAGCGATAAGGTCTCCCCTCAGTCTCCTCTCCTCCAGGCTAAACTACTCCAGTTCCCTCAGCTGTTCCTCATAAGACTTGTGCTCCACACTCCTCACCAGCTTCGTTGCTCTTCTCTGGACATGCTCCAGTGCCTCAATGTCCTTTATGTAGTGAGGGACCCAAAACTGAACACAGTTTTCGAGGTGCAGCCTCACCAGTGCCCAGCACAGGGGCACAATCACTTCCCTACTCCTGCTGGCCACACTATTTCTGATACAAGCCAGGATGCCGTTGGCCTTCTTGGCTGCCTGGGCACACTGCCGGCTCATTTTCAGTTGGCTGTCTACCAGTGCTACCAGATCACTCTCTGCCAAGCAGCTTTCCTGCCACTCTTCCCCTAGCCTGTAGCGTTGCATGGGGTTGTTGTGACCCAAGTGCAGGATCCAGCACTTGGCCTTGTTGAACTTCATACAATTGGCTGTAGCCCATCGATCCAGCCTATCCAGGTCCCTCTTTAAAGTACCCTCAAGGAGATCAGCACTTCCACTGAGCTTAGTCTCATCTGCAAACGTACTGAGGTACACTCAATCCCCTCTCATTCAGGTCATTGATAAAGATGTTAAACAGAACTGGCCCTAATGCTGAGCCCTGGGGAGCCCCTCTTGTGACGGGCTTCCAACTGAATTTAACTCCATTTACCACTACTCTTTGAGCCCAGCCATCCAGACAGATTTTTACCCAGCAAAGAGTATGCCTGTTCATGCCATCATCCAAAGACTTGAACAGACTAGATTCTTCTCCCCACCAGTTCAGACCCATATCTCATCCATCAGGAAAAAATGCTCTCCAAGGAAACCTGCACCTGTTTATCTCAAGACTGCTGAAGAACTTGAGCATCACATACCAGTATTAGCTGAAAACTATAAAAAAGTCTTAACACTTTGTTCCTATGAAAAAGTGCTGTAGTCCTTACAAAATCACAGTTTTCCTCAACAGAAAACCTATGCTGTGCCCAATGTAACACTATCCTGGCTTCAAAAAGGAAGTCCTGTGGCGACACGGTACTCCAGAAAGAATCAAATCGGACAATGGGACTCATTTCCAAAACAGTTTCATAGACAACAGGGCTAAAGAGCATGGTATTGGCTGCAACAAGTGTCAGGATGACACACCAGGGTTGGAGGGTTGAGGTGATAGCAAGGGCCTTCAACCTGTTGTCCTGAGGCATGCGGTAGGTGCTGCAGCACAGGCAAAGAGTTACAGTTACAAGCCAGAGGCTCCTGAGGTGATAGGAGCCAACAGGGTAGCCTCCATGAAACACCTTGGGGGAAGGAAGGGGTGTCCATCTAAGGTGATACGTCCAGCAGCACAGCTGAAACGCCTCTACACCAATGCATGCAGCATGGGCAACAAACAGGAGGAGTTGGAAGCCATCGTGCTACAGGAAAGCTACGATATAGTGGCCATTACTGAAACTTGGTGGGATGAATCCCATGACTGGAGTGTGGCTATTGATGGCTACAAGTTGTTCAGAAGGGACAGGAGAGGAAAGAGGGGTGAAGGTGTTGCCCTCTATGTTAAGAACTGGATAGAGTGTGAAGAGTTGTCCCTAAAGAATATCCATGAGCAGGTTGAAAGCTTATGGGTAGGAATTGGGGATCATGCCAACAAAGGGAGCCTTGTGGATGGTGTCTACTACAGGCCGCCTGATCAAGGGAAGCCTATCTATGAAGCCTTCTTACTTCAGCTCCAGGAGGCATTGAGCTCACAGGCTCTCATCCTGCTGGGAGATTTCAAACACCCTGACATTTGTTGGAAAAGTAGCACGGCAAGCTGTAGGCAATCCAAAAGACTCCTGGAGTGCCTTGCTGACAACTTTCTAAGACAGGAAATAGACAGCCCTACTCGAGGAGAAGCAGTATTGGACCTGATGGTCACCTATGTGAGTGAGCTAATCAGGGATGTCATGATAGGAGGTAGCCTGGGCTGTAGCGATCATGTGCTGGTGCAGTTCACTGTCCTAAGGCGTATGAGTCATACACGAAGCATAGTCAGGACCTTGAATCTCAGGAAAGCCAACTTCCAGCCCTTCAAGGAGTTAGTCAATAGGACCCCCTGGGAAACAGCCCTCAAGGACAAAGGAGTGGGACAAGCTGGCAGATCTTTAAGCTTTCCACAGGGCACAAGAGCTCTTGATACCCAGGTATAAGAAATCAAGCAAGGAAGGCAAGAGACCA
>NW_010179558.1:0-8415 GCF_000695765.1 Mesitornis unicolor
TCACAGGGAGCAGTCCGAATTTCTGCCAATCACATTGTGTTTTCCATTTGTAAAAACACATATGATTAGTGAATAATAAGAGGGAAAAAACCCCCTATTTAGTGTAATCCTAAAACAGAAAAGAAAGGAAAAAAAAATTACATAGGGCAGTCAATCCAACATATGTCACAAGAAATCATGCCAGATGAAATTAGATCTACCGGGAAAAAAGGTGTAATTAAACCTCTGTGTTAAGCCTGAAATTTTACAAATGAACAGTGTTGAGGTACATAATAGAAACTTTACAGTTTTTATCGGCAAAGCTTCCACCCACCTATGTAGGCTGGCATCCCTTGTGGCATCATAACACCCATTTAGAAACTTGGTTTCCAGCTTAATTAGGGAATAGCAATTCTATAAAAAAGGCAGATCATTCTGAAGTATTCACTTCATAAAAGAGAACAGCAACGCAAATGTCTCCAAGAACTTCTGTTTTACTTGTACAGTACAGAAGACAGAGATTACACTTTTTTTAAAAAGTGTTCATTTAATTTTTACAGATTTTAAAATCTGTAGAAAATCAGAAACTTTTCACAGCAACTGATATAGTGAAATAAAAGTTTATACAGTAAATGTTTACAACTTAGATACATTGGTTTTGTTCATTTTAAACACACAAGTGAAATGTAGCGTGCCAAAAGTCTGACTGCTGAAACACATTTTGAGGGAGAACCCATAATTATGGACTTCCTTTTTATTAAAAACTACATATGTAACTGAAAGCAAACAAAAAAGAAACCTGATGAGAGTTATGTATAATGTAAATGAATTTAACTCTAGGTCTCTCTTATTTTTCAGCACTTAGCAATGACAGTGCTCCTACACAGTTGTGACTATAACCTTTCAAGAAATTTGTTTAATTATCTACTCTCCACATTAAGTAGAAGTTGTCATTACTTGCATACTATGACTTCCTTTCAAGGTTATTTTTTGGGACATGGTATTAAAGAAGTGTTTGGACACACAAACCGCCTTGATATTTCATACTGACATAAATTAACGAACCTTCAACAACGGGAAATTTAATATGCTCAGAGTTGAAAGTAAATGCTAAATGGTTGCTTAGTAGAATACCAACACATTTCTTCTCTCCAACCACTTCCTTTCTCCTCTTCTTTTTTACTAGACAAATGGTAATTACCAGTCACTTGAAGAGTTTGGGAAAAATTAACTGCTGTTTATTGGACCTTTAAGCACCTTAACATGCTCAAATTAGTTATTATATGATTGTGTTTAGTAATAAAAGTACCCATATGTCCATATACTGCAAGCAGTATGTCCATAAAGAGATAGATGTTACTTTATCCCCAAGCAATCTGAAGATGTAATAAGATGATAAGACACTGAAATAATTTTGTAATTAGGCATTTATGGGGATTTCCTCATCATACTCTGATTTTAAATTATTCAGCATTAATGATTAGATTGTTCATACTTCATATTCGTGAGTTTTTACTCATTAAAATAGTCCTCTTTCAACAATATTTCTCATATGTCAAAAAAAACCCAAAACATAAATTGAAAAAAAACCACCAACACAAAAACTTGTTAGCTCAACTATTACTGTCTTCATTGAATACTCCAGTTAGAGTACAAACTGAATCCCAGTGAGGAAATCTACCTGTACCTTGTAAATTCGTGAGCAAATATTTTAGACTAAACATTTTGAACACCAGACAATTGTCAAATAAATGAATGCTACTGTTCAGAATCTGTATTTCTAGATGAACAATATTTAATCTTACTATGGGAAAATATGCAACTATTCTTATTTAGTGCCCTGTCAAGCATCCCGCCAAACATCCCATCGTCAGGGAACTTAAGTTTTTCACTGTGGTGTAGCACACAGTTTTGTATTCTTCAACTATTGGTTAGCTGAGGATTATTTAAATTGTTTCCTGCCATATGTTAGAACTTAATGATATGGGGCCAGTTCTGTTTAATATCTTTATCAATGATCTGGATGAGGGGATTGAGTGCTCCCTCTGTAAGCTTGCAGACAACACTAATCTGGGAGGGTGTATTAGTAAGCTTGAGCGTAAACAGGCTTTACAGGAAGGGATCTGGACAGAATGTATTGATGGGCCAATTGTATAAGACTCAACAAAGCCAAGTGTAAGGTCCTGCACTTGGCTCACAACAACCTTATGAAATGATACAGACTTGGAGAAGAGTAGCTAGAACACTGCCTGTCAGAGAGGGACCTGGTGGTGTGAGTCAGCAGCTGGCTGAATATGGGCCAGCAGTGTGACCAGGTGGCCAAGAAGGTGAATAGCATCCTGGCTTGCACAAGAAATAGTGTGGCCAGCAGGACCAGGGAAGTGATTGTGTCCCTGAACTTGGCACTGGTGAGACTACGCCTCAAATACTGTGTTCAGTTTTGATCCCCTCACTACAAGAAAGATGTTGAGGTGCTGATATACATCCAAAGTAGATAGACAAAGCTGGGGAAGACTCTAGAGCACAAAACTTATGAGGAGTGACTGAGGGAACTGGGATTGTTTATCCTGGAGAAGCAGAGGCTGAAGGGAGACCTCATTGCTCTCTGCAACTATCTGAAAGGAGGTTGTAGCGGAGTGGGTGTTGAACTCTTTTCCCAAGTAATAAGTGATCAGACAAGAGAAAATGGAGTCAAGTTGCACCAGGACAGGATTAGATTGGATATCAGGAAAAATGTTTTCACTGAAAGTGTTGTCAAGCATTGGAACAGGCTGCTTGGGTAAGTAGAGGAGTCATCACCCCTGGAAGGATTTAAATGGTTCCATTCTATGGTTCTATGATATGTAGAGGGTCCCTTTTTTGTTTTTTTAATATGTAGAAAATAAAAAAAAAAAAAAAAAAAAAAAAGATAAGATTTTTTTTTAAGTACAAACATGTTAAAGGTCATAGCTAACCAGCTGACAGCTCCCCACATTTAAACTGAATTTGCTTATTGATCACAAGAATCAATACTGTGTGTGGAGGGAAAAGAGCAGAAAGCTCTATTTATTCCTGATTTTAGGAGGTCTCTGCTGAGAGTAGAATCCTAAAGTAATTTATGTTACCCTACCATGCCTGTGTTATACAATCAACTTATTCCTCCCTATAGAGAATTTTCTCAGACTTTATTGAAAGTCATACTTGCTTGTGCTAACTTTAGATGATTTTGCATCTTGCACTTGTACTGTATTTAGTTTTTTGACCTGATAAAGTTCAGTGATTTTTTTGATCAGTTCATATGATAGACAGAACTGTAACACTTATAAAGAAAATTATAGCTGGGGGCTAACACAGCTTGGGGGAATAACACTTAAGAGTTAACAGGATAGCAATTATTTAGCTAAAGCAATATATCTTAGATCACTGTGCAAAGGGAGGTAGGCTACAGACAGTTCCTGATAAGGCCAAGGATGTCCTACCTGAAGTTCTTATGGCTTCTGTGATAACAAGAAGAACATTCCAGCCGGCTGTGGGAGAAACGCCAAGAGTCCAGGGAGCATGCACAAGGAACAAAGGTGAAGAGCTTAGTAGGGAAAAGGACTCCCCAAGACCCCGGCCCACGACCACCAGGAGGCACTGCGCAGGTGCGATCGGACTTCTCAGAAAAAGACCGCTTTTTTGGGGAAAGGCTATGGATATGCATAGGCATTTTTGCATAGTAATGAATATGCAGCACTTTACTGTATAAAAGTTAAGACAAGCTGCCACAGAAGGCGCACACGAATTAGGAGGAAAAGATTCTCCCATGTGCCAAGCGCGCTTAATGATAAACATACCTACTTTACAAACCTACAGGTTGTGGAGTCTTCTTTCTGAGGGTCACGTAAAGCTATATCGTATTCATAAAGAAGCAGAAGCTACTATCTTTATTTCAAAATCATGTCTATTAATAAAAAGTGATCCAATATGCAGATATCTAAAGATATTATAAAAAAAAAGAAAATGTGGCCCATCAAATGAATTAAAACCATAAAAATCATATTCCTGTTATAAAAAGGACTTAGCAAAAGTAAGAAGGCAAAACTGACAGACACAAAACGCAGAACAGTACTGGAATGAGGCAGTCAGAACAGACTTCTGAAAGAGATTAAGGCAGATAAGAGCTAACTCAGAAGCACTAATGGAAAAAAGTTTGTGAAAATCCATGGAAATATTTTCAATGATAATATACATTATAACTTTTTCAATCTGGACTAAGTAGAAGAACTCAAGTGAAAAGAATTTCCAGTGAATGTTTTAAGTCATTACCTAGTCATATTATCTTTTGCTTACTTACATATAAAGGAAACTACAAGATCCCAAATTGTTCTGTCCTTTTAACTCCTTTCTTCATCATCACCTTATCTGCATCTGTCACTTACCCACTTTAGTATGTTTACAGTCCAATTCATAAAAGAAAGGCTAAATGCAGGTCACAGAACACTGATCTTTGTTGGCATAAACGTTGTTACAAAAAATAGTAAAAGCACAGGAGGAAGAAAAAATGCTCTAATTCAAATTTCAAGCTGTGCATCACTGGGGGTTTAATGACTAGGAGTTCAATTCTTTCCTCCTGTCCGCTTACTAAGCTTATGAGATGTAAACTCAACCTGCTTGCAAAGCTGAATCCAGACTAGTTTGCAATGAGCAGCCAAAATAAGTGGCAGCTACTGATGGCAAAATGGATCTATTTAAATTCTTTCTGCTCAGAATTATTCTTGGGCACCCATTATTGGCTTCTGGCATTAAACAACTTTCTGAGTAGCTGCCACTTGACATGTAGTGTGGAAATGAACATATTCTTGAAGCTAACACATATAGACTTAATTTTGCTTTTGGAGGTTTTTTTTAGTTTCACAGCTCAAACTAAATCCTTAAAAGGTTGGTTAAGCCTTCTTTTAAAGCTCCTGACCTAAGCTTTAGTTTAGGCTACAACTCCTTGAATTCACAAGCTTAAATCAGAGTGGACCAGTGAAATACTCTTTTGAAAGAAAATACGAAATTGTAATTCCATAGTTCAAGACCTCAGAAATTACAAAACTGATTTAAATTTAACAAGAGAGTTTCTGAGACCTTCACATCTGTGCAAATCTAGCTATAACAGGCTTTACCCATCACAGTATTCAGTCAGTTTACCTCCGCAGTGTCATAAATCTGAGCCTTTTCAACAATGCACATAGCTGACCTTGATTTGCTCTGCAGTTACTGCTTATTGTTACCCACTACTTTTTAAAACCTTTTTCTTCAATTCATGTATTTTACTTTTGCACTCATCTTACTCATGTAAGAAAATGGCCACAGCTCTCTTTTTTAATATCTGCAGAGATACAATTCATTTATATTCTTACCAATAATTTTATTTGACATTTTAAGAAGGATTATATTAACATTTACAATCAGTCTGAGAGCTGTGATCAAATCTTCTATAATAGAAGAAACATTATTTACCTATTAAACTTTCATCCAGTGAAAAATAGTGTGGTTGAAAGTTAATGTCTATGTGGTGGATTATGTAACAGGAAAGAATGAAAGGAATTCCCAATCCCTATTAGAGATTGCTAAACAATAAGAAGAACACAAAAATTTCTCTGATACATTAAAAATTACTTTAAAGAATCATATGCTGTTTATAGATAATTTCTTGAATTTTAATCAATAGTTCTGCTTAAGCTTTTACTTTTCTTTATGGTTTCAGGATTATCTATAGCAATAAATAGTGATTGTACTGGTGTTCTTAGCATAATAACTTCACAGGTATACCACAGCAAAGATATGACTGACGATGACAGCAGAGCTTTAGGAATGAGAAATTCCTGTGGAATTTGCAAACAGGCCAACACACAACCTTTCTGCTTTACATCATTGCAAATTTATCTGGATCCTAGGTAAGTTTCTTTTTCACTCTGACAGGTATATGATAAATAAGTTTTGTCAATGTACAAATAAAATAATCATTTTCATTGCTTTCCTTCAAGCGGTCTCATGGCTATTTACTATTTTTACATTCAATTTCCCAAACCAGAGGAATATTGGTAATATTTCTTGCATTTTTTCCAGATGGTCTGTCAACTGCTAATATATTTCTGCGTTGTTCATCAGTGTGCTGCAATTGGTTCCCTGAGACTCTTCTGCTGTAATGATGTAGAAAACCGTCTTCTGTGAATCTGATGAATGGCAGGCATGGTCAGATGACCGTATTATGAACAAACCCACTAACTTTGCCTTCTCAGCTGAAAGTGGAGATTAAACCTCTTACAGCTGGTTCACTTACTGTGCAGATTACAAAGTTGAACAAAGCACATGAGTTTGCTCTCAGGTAGTCAGCTGCAGTCCTGGAGGCTGCCTGGGGCAGTTAAGAGTTTTGTGTAGCTGTGTAACAGTGTGATATCTTGAGTGCTGCAGGAAACATCTGTTCATCTGCTGGTCTTGTGAATTCAGACCCTAGTTTTTGCTTTCTTCCCATCTTTTCCTTCTATTTTCATTTCCATATATTTATTTTTATGTTGTCATCTTACTTTAAAAACCTATTTTCTTTATCCTTTATTAAAAAAATAAGCAGTGAAATCTCCATCACATCTGTGACGAACTTCCCACTTGAAACCTCTTACAAGGCTGTGCAACAGGGAAAGCAGCTAATAATGATACCTACTAAAATCTCTTCTACTGAGCTTACTCTCAACTTTCCTGTGAGAAGCTGAGGTCAACACCTTCTTTAAAAAGAATTAGCAGATAATGATGAAAACACTTTGTGGGGCATCTACAAAACCTGAAATCAAAGTATCTGATGTTTAGGTGACAGCTGCACTGCTAACTTAATACTGGTCAGTTTGAAAACCTGAGTCTCAAGTCTCTGATGAACCTGCAACTGCAGGGATTTGAGCTCTGGACTACTGGATCAAATAAAACCTCTAGATGCATGGAAAACTGCTAGGATCACATTTGTTATTTGTTTGTCTGCCTCCACAGAAGCTTTCAGTAATTTGAAAAAGCTTTCTGCAACTTCCAGCATTTTAGGAGGTTAAATCTTTGTTCTAAACTTCAAAAGAGTGTTGATTTGCAAGTCTCCAGCATTGCCTGGTGGGAAGCACAGATACTGCGTAACATTAGATAATTTTGTAAGGTAAGGCTGGACTTAAGTTTTCTCCCTTCAGGATGCAGACCGGGATGCAGGTGAGCTGCCACCCACCTTTAGCAAGATGTCCTTGTGGTCACTAGAACAGTTTTTCTTACAGAGTTTAGATTTAATGTTATCGAATGGATTGAAACAGGAATTAAATTTTTAGTCGGTTCTGTTTTAAGCTCCTTAGCATAAATAAGCATCCATGATGTCAAAATATTTACTTACATCCACAGGCCATTCTAAGCCAGTTTAATTTGTGGGACATCTAATAGAATGTGAAAACAGATTTGAAAATGGAATTAAAATATCAGAAACTCCATACTAAGGCTGGGCTAGATTTTCCAAAACAAAGCAAAACAAAACGAAATGAAACAAAACAAAGCTTGTCCATTTTTGCTCCTTCCCATACTTATCCTAGTAGCACATTCTATTTGATTTTTTTTCCCAAGAAGAAAAAGTTAACCATTATTTATTTAATTATTTAAATTGAGATTATGACTAGATAACCGTTTTACCAGGGTTTGCTAAAATTCTAAAACATAACCATTAGTGCATATACTTTCTAGTTGAGAAGATTTACTACAAAAAAAACCAACACACATACAACTTTGTATTTTAGTTTTGCTTTTCCAGTGATTTTGCATTCTTTGTTAGCCTTTATCTAGAAAACCCTACTTGAGTCAGTGGCATGTACACTCATGTTAGACAATTCAGCCTAAAAAAAATGAGGAGTTAGTGTTCTGTACCTCCTCATCATTCCATATTTGTTGTGTTTTTGAATGTTAGCATTCATCTCTGTTATGAGAAAAGGCTAAGAAAGATAGGGTTATTCATACAGGAGAAGAAAAGGCTCCAGGGATACCTTATTGCCACTGTTCAATACTTAAAGGAGGCTCATAAGAAAGATGGAGAGGGACTTTTTAGCATGGACTGTAGTAGCAAGACAAAGACTTATAAATAAAGGCAAATATAAAATTATATAAGGCAAATAAAAAATGCTAGCTTTAGATTGGACATAAGGAAGAAATTTTATTACAATAAGGGTGATGAGACACTGGAACAGGTTGTCTAGTGGAGTTGTGGATCTCCCATCATTAGGAGTGTTCAAGTTGGATGGTGCTTTCAACAACCTGATCTAGTGAAAGATGCCCCTGCCCATGGCAGAGAGGTTGAACCAAATGATCTCGGAACATCCCTTCATCTCAAACCATGCTATGATTCTGTGATATTATTCTAAGTCTATATATGCAAAACATACCTTTGCCAAGAAAAATGTCCTTTCTTGGGATGTCATTTTG
>NW_010179558.1:8442-15813 GCF_000695765.1 Mesitornis unicolor
AAACAGTATGTTTCACCTGAGATGAATTAAGAGAAATTTCTTTTGTAATTCTTTTTGATGTGATATTAACATGATGAGACTTGTGATAATTATATAGTTCAGTTGTTTAACCAAAAACATTTTTAACTGCTTCTATGTATAATTTGGGAAAACAGAGAGACTATTATCAATGCTGAACCATTAATCTGTAGCCCCCAGTCACGTTGCAGCAGAATTGATTTTAGGGGTAACCTAATCTGAGAAGAAAGATATGTGGCAAGCATGCAAGGCAAGCATGTCTCAAGCAGACATCAAAAAATGATTTAGCATACACCAAAACACTTTAGTTAAAAGCGAAGTGCCTGGAAACCTAAAGGAAATCTTTACCAAAAGTACAAAAATTGTACAGTCTTTTTCCTCTGGAAGTAGGGGATCATCTGTTTTCAGAAAGAAAATACACAACAAACAAGGAAAAATATCACCTTGATCTATACACACATGGGCACATAGAAGCACATACATGCGCACACACACAGAGATAATTGCATGCATCTAAAAACTAAAGTTCTTGTATTCCTTAAGCCTGTACTTATCAAGAAAATATGAAATTACGAAACTTAACTACATAATCTCATTATAACAACCCTCGTTATTTTTAGTGTGTTAACAGATATAATAATCCATCTGTACTTCTTCACTTCTTTTGCTGTTCATCCTTCATAATAAATTAGACAAACTTAAAGATAATGAAAACTGTGTCTAATATTGATGTATTGCTGTTTCTGTTCTTAAAATAAGGAGTGGAAGTACCAGTTCATACCCAGCCTGACAGATCTATGTGTAGACTATGCCCAAAACTCTATAACTTAAGAGTCAACACATAAAGCACAACTGCAAAATAGCTTGTCAATTATGATGCAGAGACCAGTAACAGTTATAACTGATAGTGAAAACCAGGGTCTAATACACTCAATGTTTGGGTAACCAGTTCTTGTAACTTCTCCATATTCATCCTTCAGGTGCAAAGATCAGATGGCAGTGTCCTAGGACTGTTCCCAGTGTGACTTGCTACAGTAACAGATGTTTGTTCATTTCAGCTGAGCTATAAAAACTGAGTGAAAATGGAGAGGGGGAAAAGAGAATGAAACTACATCTCCACTACATTCTTTTCAAAGTTGATCAGAGAGCTGGAGTACCTCCGCTATGAGGACCAGCTGAGAGAGTTGGGGCTGTTCGGCCTGGAGAAGAGAAGGCTCCAGGGGGACATTATTGCGGCCTTCCAGTAACTGAAGGGGTCCTACAGGAAAGCTGAAGAGGGACTTTTTTACAAGAGCAGGTGGCGATAGAATGAGGGGGAATGGTTATAAACTGGAAGAGGTAGATTTAGACTAGATATGAGGAAGAAACTGTTTACTGTGAGAGTGGTGAGACACTGGAACAGGTTGCTCAGGGAAGTTGTCGATGCCTCCTCCTTGGAAATGTTCAAGGCCAGGTTGGACAGGGCTTTGAGCAACCAGGTCTGGTGGAAGGTGTCTCTGCCCATAACAGAGTGGTTTGACAAGATGATTTTTAAGGTCCCTTCCAACCTAAACCATTCTATGATTCTGTGATATGATTTCCATTTTGCCAAAGCTAGGAAAATAAAATCATATACTTAAACTACATCTTTTAAGGAAAGAAACCAGTAAAGCAATAAGAAATCTAGAGAACAAAGCCATATAATGCATTACTTTTCTCTCTTCATGTCCTGCATGCACCCACAGCCCTACATAGTCCTGGGCTACCACATGGGGACACATGCTCTCTGATTGTGTAGAGTGACTTCCCTAGCCCTGAACCTCAATGTTCCTGAGTAGTCATCTGGGTGGACCCTGACATAACTCATTACTTTGCCTTGTCTGATGACCATGATGCTGTTGATGGGACCTGTCACCATCCACACATCAGTCATGTTCAGGGCTGCACCCCTGTTTGTGCTGTGGGTCACCACAGCTCCTGACTTGTCCTCCTTCCTGGAGCAGCCCTCCCAAAGAAACACTGGAGCAGCCTCTTGCTGAAGCTTGATAACATCCTGCAGCAAACCGTCCACATTTTTTCACTAATCCTGGATACAAACTGCATAGAACAACTTGTCCAATATTCGAATAAATTGCTCTCTTTCAGAATGCAGCTGTATTTGTCAAATCATGTTTCTGATCAATAATGCATTTGAGGCACTGAAATATTTCTTATGATTGTCTTTCAGGATAAGGAGGTACTCTGACATAGTGTTTGTGTTAAACAAACACAATTACTGTAGACAAGTTGTTACTTAAGCAATGGGTTTTTATAATAATGATATATTATCATATTCAAGTCTATGAAAGCAAACACAGCATCCAGCTTTGTGTCTGTATTGGGTCCAGGTGCTGACAGGCTGGCGATGGGGAGCTGCATGGGTGGCTTCTGTGTGGAGACGTCAGGGGCTGCCCACGTCAGATGCAGCCAGTTCCATGCAGTTTCAGTCAGCTTCAAAACAGACCTAGCACTCAGACAAGGCTGAGCCCACCAACCGTGCTGGTGGAGCCTCTGCAAAAACATGGGTAAAGTGTAAAAAGTGCTGCACAGCAGCTGTAAGAAATGTGAGAGTGAAAAATGTAAGACAAACAACCCTTCAGATACCAGAGAAGAGGAAGAAGGTGCCAGAGCAGATTCCCATGCAGCCTCTGAAGAGGACCTTAGTTACCCTCCATGTATGTCTCTGTTTCTCACTATTGTACTCTATATTTATTTTTAATAGGCGATAAATAAAACCTATTTTCCCCAAGTTGAGTCTGTTTTGCCCATGATGGTAATTGGTGAGTGATATTCCTTGTCCTTATATCAACCCACAAGATTTTTCATCTTATTTCCCCCCCTCTCTTTCTGAGGAAGGGCAGAGAGGGAGCAGTTTGGTGGACAGCCAGTAACCAGCCAAGGTGAACCCATCACAGCTTGGGTATAAATAGTTCTAAGTAAGAACATATTCCTAAGGAGAAAAGGAAGATTTATTTTTTTCTGATAAACTGTTCTGCTGTTATTGCACGTGACTGTTTACCCCTAGTGCATGCAACCAATGAAAGATTAAATATTATGTGTGATAATGTGTAATGATGTGTAATATGTGTGATAATCTGTGGTAATATTATGTGTGTCCTTCACCAAAGGATTTGGTGTTTGTGCAATTTTAATATTGAATCTGTCAAATATGATTACAAATATGATACGTATATGATTACATATATGATTACAAATTTTCTTTGTAAATGTGGGTGGTGAATACAGTTTTCTGTTTCATCAAGCCTTGATTTCAGTATTTAACTGTTTTCTGAAATTGTGTTTGTTTGTTTTAAGCCTCTCCCTCAAGGTTTCAAAATTCTCAGCATGCCTGATTATTTTGACTGTGTATCTATAAATATCCATTCTCAATATACATGTTGGAAACCATTAATAATTAAAAAAAAAAAATCCAAGAAAGCAAACAGAAAAACATTTTGTGATTGCTATCATTCTGACAGTACTAGTATAATAAATAATTCTTGATCACTTTATAAATGAAGCAAACAAAACCTGAGAATCTCTGTGGTTCTGGAAATGTGCTTTTTCTAAAATGCAGGTATCCTTTTCTTTTTTTTTTTTTTTTTCCCAGAAACAATTGAAGCCAAGAGATGGTTAATACCTCTGAAAAGTTTGTTAGTGTTTGTGTACTGGATCAAAGAAAACACAATTTAGTCTGTACCCTATCCCTGCTGATAGCAATTAGTGAATGAGAAGGTAAGTATACCATACTTCCCTACCAACAATGAGTTTTGGGACTTTCTGACCCAGAGGCTGTATCTGGACTGTTATCTATAATAGCACTCAGGAGATCTACTCTCCAAGAATTTTCTAATTACTTTCTGAATTTGTTTACATTTCTTGCCTCTGCAGCACCTGCAACAAAGACTTTTATTGCCTTCATAGATGCTGGGGTTGGAAGGAAATAGAAATTTCTGTGTATTTGGTCAGTGTTTGCTGTCTTGTATTGGCTTGGGGTTCTTACTTCTTCCACTGTGAGAAATAGTGAACAAATCTACCTTCTTTATCCTTTCCACACAGTTTTAATTTTTGTCAAACTTTTTTTAATCTAACTGATTTTCTTAGTTGAAGAATCCCAATTCACTGAGAATATGTGCATACAGAAGCAGTTCCATCTTTCTGAACATCTTTTTTTCTTGTAACGTAAAATAGGAACATACATTGGTGTGTCAGAAACTGAGTTTCTCTGTTGCCAGTAATCCTGAAAACTTTTAGCCAAAAACTTTTACATGAGTAAAGGAATACATCTGCTGCATCACTTTAATTACAAATAAAGAGGGACTAAGGTTCTCTATTTGTATTTTTTTTTGTTAGGGTTTGTTTTGTTTTGTGTTTTAAATTATTTATTCTGGACATTGGAATTACTTTTGTCCTTTTAGGTGAAATAGAACTTATTTTAACATTTTGGTACAGTTTTGTCCAAAATTCTTGTTCAGAGGATTTAAAAAAGGAAAAAAAAATAAAATAAAAAGAGAGAGAAGAGGGAAGGAAAATAGGAGGTTTTTTTTCTGTTATGTGTCTGACTAGAAAACCTCAAATGCATTTGAAGCGTTCCATTACCAAATGAACCTGTAAGTGTACAAGGACACATGCAATAATCAAGTTAAGATTTAAACTGCAGGCGCTACTGCTGTTTGCACTATGATCCCAAGTACAGGTGTCCTGTCATCTGTTGTCACTGTTCCAACTACCATTCTGCTCTGTTATTTTCCCCTCCTGTCAAAAAAGAGATCCAGTGTACTAGTTATCTCCTGCCTTCCAACCTCTTTCTCATTAGAATAAGATAAAATTTAGAGCGTAGTATCCGAGAAGGTACTTACACAGTCAAGAAGATGGGTCAATTTCATTGTATTTGCACCTTTCCATCTACTTATGTAAATATCATAGCTGCTTCTACTAATAATTTACTTCACCAACCCTGCAAAAGAGGAATGAGGAACTTTTCTTATAGTAGGAGAGTTTAATCTTCAGCAGAACCCTCCCAGCGGGGGGCCGCCTCCTCGCTCCTGTACCACACCTGTCCCCCTGCTGCAGCACTGCTGTGGGGCCCACCATGACTTTTCTGAAGTGGTGACCCCCAGGAGCCTGCCCCTTTGTCCGAAGTCAGCCATGAGGAATGACTGTGCAATTCTGTTTCTTTAGGAAAGTGGATTTCAAATGAAGGCATAAGCTCCTTTCCCCTTACCTAGAAGAAATGGCAAACAGGAGAGAAGCCTTTAGTGCTCCCTGCTGTAGTGTCTTTCTTTTAGACTCTCAGAAAAAATACACTCTATCCATGTAGGACCCTCAACTTTTTTTAATACTGTTTTGTTTCCTTGAAACCAATGGCACCAGCCACAGGCTGATTGGATACATAAAGCAGGGGAAGGCAGCGTTATGGATTCTAGATTCTGTACGTTCTCTTGCAAAATATATTGACACTGTGAAGGGTGTTTTACAGTTTATTTTATATTCTTATTTATCTTTTACAAAACAGATAGGTGTTTTGCCTAGGAATGAGCTTATTGAATGTTGGTTTGTAGAGTAGATCATGGTCTCCACTAACTCTCTGTGTTCTGTCACACAGAGTAATCCCTTACTGCTAAAGGGAGCTGTGCCATTTAATAGAATGAAGAAAGACACAGAACTGCATGGCCATAAGTAAGTGTTAGCTCCTCTCCACCAGCCAGAGGTCACTATCCTTTATGTTAAACATCTGAATTATTTTTCTTGAAAGTCTGTCTGATTTTTTTTTTCTCATGACTTCTCATGGATGACAACCAAATATAGTCATGATGCATCATTTTATGATCTGTAATATATAGAACAGTATATGCTGGCTGGAAAATTAAGTAACAGCATGTCCTGGACCTATTCAATTATAGTTTTGAGATTTCACTGGTAGGTAGGGCACATGTGGGAGAGTGATCATTTATATCCTGCTTTGGTGTGCTGATGGAAGTAAATATAGCCATTCCGCTTAGCAAGGAAAATAAGTGCACTCCATGACTTTTGAAATAAATTATTTGAATGAGACTCTATGTTGACAGATAGCAGAGTAAAAGAACAACTAAACCATTCCGTTCTGTCAGGTCCCTATATATTCTGCCATACAACTCTGGAATCCTTACTTTTCTTAAGAATTCAGAAATACCTCTGATAGCAGTTGTTGAATTTCTTACTATGTAGGAAAGAGGAGTAGGATTGATCTCATTTTAATAAAACCTTGGCTGTTCTTGAAATTTTAAGGTACTTTCAGTTGAAATCTTCCTCTTCAAGTCCATGTTATGAAGCTTTATTAAGCCTGTCTCCATTTAGGTCTCAGGGCAAACCCAAATGAAACATGTAGCAGGATTTTTTCTCTACTGTCCCCAGCCCTCCCAGGGGAGGATTTGTTAAAAAGATAGAAATAGAGAAGAGATGCTTCATACAAGTATGGAAATTAAGACTATAACAAGTTTAATGAAAACAATAGGGGAAAAGAAAAGGGAATTAGTAAGGGACAAAGGATATTTAACTATGTACAAAACCTGATGAATGCAGGGAGCATCTGGGCCAGCCACAATATGATGTATCCCTCAGCTCACTTCAACGTCCAATACAGTCATCTTAGAGACCCTCCTGTCACTCCCGGGATAGTGATGGATTCTCTTCCTCTATGATATGATGGTATTAGAGTGCATTGTGTACCAGTGTCCACTAGGGCTCTATACTTAAAAGGTTTTGATGTGCCAGGTCATTGAATCCATACCATGCAGTAAACTTGGTTATCCCTTTTGTCCACCTGGCTGAAGGCAGGGATTCTCTAAACCTCCTGGGTGACAGAAGCAGCCATTCTCCTGGGTTGGTTCTCTCTGGCAGTGTTACCTTGCAGCTCCTGCATGCAGAGGGGCAGTGGGTTTGTTGTGCCAACTATCCATATTCTCGTCATGGTTGAGTAGGGTGAACCACAGAGAACTTCGTGTTGGATACTCCCTACCTTGGGACAATCTTTTGGGAATGTGTCTGTTCCTAATTGCTGAAACATGAATCCATGCAGGAGAAGAATGGGTATCACTTTCTCTCTCTGTTGGGAGCAGCTAATCAGTCAGCTCTTCAAAATGGGTTTTGAAGTCCTCAAGTGCCTTTTCCATGGCTGCAATATGAAGCTGCATGTGCTGAGAGAAACTGTCTTCAAATTGCCTGAGCTGAGTGGCAAACTCACCCACAGTTGACGGTATTTCATTCTCTGCCCCAAAAAGCCTTCCTGCCAGAGCATTGGAATACTTAGGAGGGGCACTCTGTAAAAACTTCTTTAACAGAGAACCTTAGCATGGT
>NW_010179559.1:0-57835 GCF_000695765.1 Mesitornis unicolor
TAATATATAATAAATAATATAATATAATAAATAATAAACAATATAATAAATAATACATTATTTATTCAGGTATGAAAATTAACTCCCCTAAGCCCACTGGACCAAGGAAGACTGTGTAAGAAAATGGGACTCTGAAGACGGTATCTTCATTTGGCAATGGAAAACAGCAATATTCACTCTGCATTTGAAGAAGGACCTCTAATGAGCATCGTGTTTGATAATGATAAACACCTTGGGGGCTTTCAAGAGTCGGGGCTTACTCTGCTATCCAAAACAAATGATCATAAACCACATTTTTTTGAAACAAAACTGATATAATAAACAGAAGGGAGTAATTTATCAAGCACAGCATGCGTGGATGGTTCCCTTCCTCCAGCTCAGAGGAAAGCTGAAGTTCAGGACTTGAAGGTTATCTTCTTCTTGTTGCAAACCTCTCAGTTACCTACACTTATGCCACAGTTCTTATTGGAAATCAAACTCACAAACCTATCAGTGCGTTGCAACATTGTTCACTGTATTTCATCTAATTTAGGCAACGATCGTTTTAGACTGGTTTGTGATATATCATCCTTTATTCTCCTTTATAACTTCTAGAACTAAAGGCCAAATTGCAGAGAAGAGGAAAAAAAAATCTCAAAACCATTACATTTCTACATTCATATGACCAGACAGCCACATCTATTGAAACAATTATTCTTCTACTATGGAAGGAGTGGTATTATGAGCTCCAGCCTTACTAAACAACAGAGAATCCACAACTGCACTTACTCTCAAAACATGAATCCTTAGGAAATGTAGCTGCCCTGCGCCCACCATTCATGGCATTACTGTGCAGATTAGGTGATCTAGGCAGGTCCAGTTCAAAGGAAAAGGCTTACCCCCAGCTAGATGAGACAGTAATTTAGTGAAGCGGATAACTGCATGAAGCACCCACAATGGTGTCACTTGGCCCACTGCTGAGAGATAATCACAGAGAGCAGCCTGCACTTAATATTACTGCCAGGTAGCATTAACAGCACTTTGACTATGGAGTTTAGAGCAGATTAGTATAAGTGGTGTCTTTTTTAGAGTTCATTGCATAATAGACCACGTCACCCATCCTATGAACTCCTTTTGACAAAAATACAAAGGCAGTTGAATGAGAGCTGCTTGATTCCCTGGCAGTCTAGAGCTCTGTTGAGATGCTTGCATGATCCTTTCACAGCTGGATTTGATTTCTTCCAAATCTGCAATGGTAAAACTGGTCTTCATTGCTTAGCTCTTTCCTTTTTGAAAAATAGCTTGTTTTTTGCCTCCTTAAAAAGTACTACATCCAGCAAAAAAGTTCCAGTCGTATTCTAGTCATACCTGTCCCAGATGGAACTTCTTGTATTTAAGGACCTTACTTGCAGCTAAAGGACAGCACCCTATTGTAAGCAGACTCTATTCAGGCAGAAGGTTTCTGCTAATAGTTGCATCTAGCAATATCTAAGGGTGGCAAAGATCCCCCACTAATGAAGACTTTGTAGAATCATTCACCTCCATTAATCAAAGAACCAGCTGTCTAGGACACTGAGGTGCTGCTGCATCTTATGAACAACGAAGCATTTTCAGATTGGAGGAATTATTTCCTGGAGGCAGAATAAATTGCTAAAAACAGTACTGAAAATAATGAGATTTCCTCTTGATTTTGACAGCCATTCACTCTTGTTCACGAATCTAAAATAATCTTGCATTTTTGGAGCAAAATGTCCACATACATTGCTATAAGTAGAGCACAGTAGCAAAAGAGCATTACTAAAGTCAGGAGTTCAGGCCTTGCTGCAGACTACTTAACACCACTGCCGCCAGCAGAAATCCTTCATGACTGGGATGCAGAAATCACAGGAAAAGTTGTATTTGGGCTTTATACCTGTAGCTATTACTTACAGACCTATTGGTCTGGATCAATAATAGACCAAAGGTCTTGGGTAGACTTTGACTTTAAGCTTCAATATGACAGAATAGAAGGAGAGAGACTTTGAATTCACAGAGGATTTAATCCATGAGGAATCTACCTATATATAATATACTCAAAGCACTTTGTGTACGCAGAAGCTAAATCCAGCCCTAAGACTATTTTTGTTTGTGTTGTAGAAACACAGTGAAATTTAAACCCTAATATACAATTTACAGTGCAGTTTCCAAGACTTGAGTTTTCATTATCTGAAACATCTTTTTTCTGTAGAATTGGATCATGTTCTCTATTGTCTATTAATTACTTTGAAAGTATCTATCTCAGCTGTTTTTAAGTATATACTTGTCTGAACTCATATCAACTTCACTTAGAGATTTGGTTAATATGAATTGCACCACATAGTAGTTATTATCAGTTCATATACTGAAAATGCAGGGAAAGGTAATGATGATAATGAATCTCAGGCAAGTTTTGTGTTTGCTGTTTCTTCTCCCCAAATGGCTCAGCCAGCTCTAAACCTTACAAATACATAATACCATTCCTTAGAGTAAACATATTGTAACTCTATTTTCCTCCTCCAAGCAACCAGATGAATGTCCTTGGTGGATTATTCTGTAACAGAAACACTCATAAGGGGTCTGTGATAAGTAAGCCAATGGAAATGGAGAATTGCACTGCTTAAAATCATCTAAACATTTTCTCTTAACATGAAACATTTGAAAATGTGTAGCTCAGTGTTTGATGAAACACAGTGCCCTGTTGTCTGTAGCCCAGTTCTAGCCCCTTCTTTAAATGTAATCTTTTATCAAAGTCACATGTGTTTTCAATAAATTCACATGTGGATGCAGTTATACCAGGAAAACTGATTCACAGGGACTTTAGAGGCTCCTCTATCTTTCAGGCCCACCTAAAGTTTTTTTCCATTTTTTAAAATATTTTTTTAGTAAGCATACGAAGGGAAATAATCAGTTTTGCTTGCTTGCAACACAACCAGCCTGGTCTGAATCATAAGTACAGCATTGTTCAAAGAAACAGCTGGTACCAACTCCAAAAGTTTAAGCATTCCCCTCCAAACAAAAAACTCTGTTGAGTCTGTTAGTCATCATCTCCCACAGGTATTGATTCAAGGTTACAGTTCTGCCTATTCCTTCTATGGCTAAAAAGATTAGCTGCAAGACTTTCGGAAAGGAGTGTTTTCATGCACAGGCAAGCATACAACTATTTCTTTCTTGTCTCCTAATCTCCATGATTATTGTACCTTTTTGAAACTTTTTTTAACCACACGCAAGGCAATCACACTTTAATAACCACAATGGAGCACTAAGAAGCTGTTTCTGTTGAAGTGGATTTACAAAAATAGTTTTGCCCTCGAGAGCTACATCAACACACAACTTTGCTGTAAATCCAACTCAATGCTGACAGCTTTTTCTACCAGGAAACACAAATTTAGGGGTAGGATCTGTTTAAAATATATTCTCAGGAACTGAACTCCTATTGCACCAGATTTTCAAAGCAAGCTTAACACAGGTTATCTCCTCATTTCCAGGAGTCTAATTTTATTGCTCCCTCCAAGCCATGCCAGAGACGGGAGCTCTAAAAAGCACTTTAACTCCTTTTGAGACTGTGCTCAGATTGTGCTTTCAAAGAATTTCTGCCAGTGACCAAATGGTAAACTTCAAACTTCTTTCACAGTTTTCTAGCACATCTCCTTGACAGTCAGATTTTAATACAATTTGCATTCAGTCGTGGTTCACATTGTCTTCCTTCACATCAGAGCACCTCTTGTCCTGGGATGCATAGATATTTCCCAAGATCCTTTCAAACAAAGCAGTTTAAATACACATCCCTCCATAGCCTGTGGACTGGTGGTTTGAGCCTAGACACCAAAGTAATCTAAATCCTTCAATTCAGCTCAGGAACCTCCAACACAAGGGAGCAATTGAGTCAGAAAATGGGGATTCAGATGCCAGGTTCACATGGCCTGTACTTGGTGTGACCAGAATACTTCACCTGTAGCTGAAAACCAGAAGCCATAAGGAACAGAGAGCTTTAGGAAAATATTCTGAGTTCAGCCACCGTGATGCAAATGAGATATTTCCTTGAGAAAGTGGAAGGAGAGTTATTGCTGTTAGATACAGGAAAGTTGGAGCTGACCAAATTTTTTCAGTCAGAGAGCTGTATTTGCAGACTATGTCTGGACGTGGAAAAAAGTATTCAGAGGTTATTGTCTGGCCATCCTTTTATAAAGTAACAGACAAAAAAATGGAAATGTGCATTTGTCTCATATCGGTCTCAGCATCATCCAGATCTTCTCTCCTTAGTGAGGAGAATACTGCTTTATTATCATGAGATCCAACGCCAAGTCAAGCACTGCCTCCCACACACTGTGGAGCAAGGAGATTTACTGCCTGGCCGTGCCACTGGGCAGCTCTGGGGTGGCAGCAGGACACCATATTGTTCAATATCATAGCACCATGACACAGCTTGAGAAGGCTCAGCCCTGACCACTGCATTTCTCTGACTTTTCAGCAGGTTTTGCAAAACCTATGTGTGGTCTCCAGCACCATGCTGATCAGTGCAGTACAGACAGAGGAATAAAGTGTGACTGTCCTTCCAGGGCACCAAGTTTCCAAAGCCCACATCATCCTCTCTGACCTTTCCTCTGAATGACTTATGCCAGAGGTTGAGGATTGGCACAGATTAAGTTGTACCAACTATAAGCATGGTAATTCACAAGTGATAGAAAATGGATTTGGACTTTCAAAGTCTGAGACTTCTGGGCCAGAGCCAGGAAAATGCTTAAGTACATGTTTACTTTTTATTCATAAGGAATTAATGGGACCAAAAATGTCATGTGAGTTAAAGCATGTACCTCATCAAGGGCAGAGTGTCTGTGGCTTGGAAGATCAGGTTTTATATAGCAAGGCCTTGCTCCCAAGCTACAGATGTATCTTACAGTAAGAAACAGAGCAAACACAGCATGATGGCAGGGTCAGGGTCAAAAGCTGGGGACAGTCCCTCCAGAATAAGACAAAGGAACACAGAAACCATGCTGCTCCCACAGAGCTGGGGCCAGAGAGGGCTGCGAGCCCATCACCTTCTCAAGAAATAGTTTACGCTCTCTTCTGAAAACACGACAACCAACCATGACTCCAAGAACTCACTTTCCCAGAATTACACACAATAGATGAATATGCCTCAGAACACCCTTGGTCCTAAAAGAGACTAGCAATTAAAGCAAATGTAAAATTACTACAAACTAATATACCTGATTCTACCACATACAGAAATTAGACTTGGAGTGATTATTTTATTGTTCAATGTTTTTCTCAGATTGTTGAGAAATTTATAACCTTTTAAAATATAGATGTTGCTCTTAAAATATGCCTAAACCAATTGGTCTAACTGAATCTGACTTTAGCTGAGTGTATTTATATGAAAAATGAATGTGGAACATTTTTATAAAATTAATCAGCAGACAACTGCAGTTCCTCTGGAAGACAATTTGTTGGATGTTTCAGGGAGGTTTAACCATTTGATCCAGATAATTTGATCTTTTGAGGAATAACAGTGTCATAAACTCTCTGAATGTCCTCGTTTGTCGTTACACGTAACTTTTGCTTCCTCTTCCTCCAAGAAGGCCCCACTCTGTTCAAAGGTAAAGTTTCTATACAATTGTTCTTATCACATGAAATTTAGAAGACAAACTTTTAATCTGTCTCTTACAATCAAAGGATAATAAGCAAAATCTTTTTAAAAGTAATTCTGAGATCTATTTAAAACCAGCTCCCGAAGCACATGCCTTCAAACACCAGCATCAGAATATAAATTAAT
Organism: Mesitornis unicolor; assembly: GCF_000695765.1. Classification (NCBI taxonomy): domain Eukaryota; kingdom Metazoa; phylum Chordata; class Aves; order Mesitornithiformes; family Mesitornithidae; genus Mesitornis; species Mesitornis unicolor. The sequence continues at coordinate 5,771 of NW_010179559.1, forward strand.
TTTACCTGAAATGTAAAAGATTTATAACCACTGAGGTTATTTAGTGCAGTAAATCTTCACATGAAATTTGTTTACAGCCATATTCAACTTACTAGTTATGCCAGTGCAAATCCAGAATACTTCCAGGCAATCACAGATTTCATAGATGTGGATGGTGATAAAAAATGGCAGGGTTTCAATGGAAGTGCTGTGGTTTTATACTGAAATAGCAAAGCACAATTTGGCCTGGGGAACACAATTCCCATTGAAATCTTTATGACAAATTCAGAAGGGGTATAGGTCACATGTTAAGTATAGGTTGATTAGAAATGGTCTAAGTGCCGAAGTAGTGGTAAGCAGGATCTTGGACTAATTTATTCCCCAGTGACTGCAAAAAGGGGGAATGTACGTGTTGAGGAGCACAAAGTAGAAACTAAGATGAGAAATGAAGAGAAAGCAAGCCATTCTGCACCCTTGGCTGAAATCCCTCTTATTCTTCAGATGAGGAGCTATTGACCTCATTACAGAGGCCGAGCATTTTCTCATTCCATGCTATTCAGCAGCGATGGTGGTGTATGAAGGGAAACTGCTGCCTATCAAAGAGTAAAAACAGCTTCACTGTCTCAATGTCCCGTTACTCTCCATGTACTAGAAGCAATCAGAGGCTAGGGCTTTCTGGCAGGGATTTCAGCTGCAAGAACAACTCGTCCTCTGGGGAGAAAAATGAAAGAATCTTGTGTAAACCTTCAGCAAGGGCAATACTTCCAAAAACAGGGGAGACCATCAAAATGTGAGTGTGTCTACTTGTAAAGGGAGATCAGAAGGACAGAAAACTGGAAGGATATTGTGTGGCCTCACCAGTAATTTATTTCTTAAAGGGGAAGTCGGGTGAACTCTCCCCCTTCCTTTCCAGTCTCAACCGTGTCTGGCTCTCTGGCTTAAAATTCAGTTCAGTACCTGCCCAGACAGGGAATATGATTTCCTCCCTTCTTTATAGATTTCTCTGGTTTACATTACCATTCAATACATATATTACAAAATGTTATTTGCCTCTGTCCACAACTTTTGAATCATTGCAGTGATCTTAAAGATATTACAAATTAAATTCCACTGTCCCACTCCAAACTTATCAGGGCACATTGAGGGAGAGAAAAATCGAGCAACCCCATGTATCAACCATGTATCTGGTGCTCAGTGTTTTGCATTTCAGCAACATACTACATTGTACTGATAAGCCCCCAAAAAAGCATCAGTGAGGAAGAAACTCTCCAGATAACTGGAAGGATCAGTGCAGTTCTCCTAGCCAGCCTGGCAGTCAACTCTGTGCTTGAGTGATTTTAATGTTCACAGACAGTTTTTTGATTTGGGGACCTTCATTTTAGCAGTAACTTCTTCTGAAGTCAGTCAAGGTAAATGACCAGAATCTGGAATGAAACCTAAGAACTGTAGGCATTACTTGTGTCCAAGATCAGTAGAGAATTCAAAGCACAGTAGCTGGAAAAAGGGATAGCCTCATATTGGAATGTATTTTTTAGGCTGAATGTATTGTGCAGAAGCAAATTTAAAAATCAATTGGGTATTTATTGTAAGCAGGCATTTATGAGCAGCACTGACTGCTGTCACAGTGCAACACAAACTGTGCAACTGCTGAAGATGCTTTGGGCATCAAATCACTCTCTAAATGACACCCAAAAAAAAAAGTGTCCCCTGTAGCAGCATTCCCTTACTGGGTTGTTAGATCCTCTCAGACTAGGGCCATGTGAGGCAGTGGAAACACTCCTGATCAGGATGAGTGTGGGCCTGAAAGAAGCACAAGCACATCATGGGGGAGCCGTCTCAAGCTGGTGATGGCAAGGCTGGGGGCAGGCAGCCGTGCTCCTCAGCTCTCACACCCACACACTGTGTGCCACTACACGGGGACCCATAGGGCTAAGGCAGCAAGCGCTATGTGAAGGTGTAGGCATGGTGCTTTGCATTGATCTTGCTGTGAGCTCTCCCAATGGGCAATGGGTCTGACAGTGTCTCCACAGAAAGAGGTTTCCCCCTGAATCTACCCCATAAAGATGCTGACCAACACATCCTTACAGCTGCAGACCTTTGAAATACAAACCAGATCTCAAAATGGCTTCTGAAGCTCCCTGTTCCATAGGAAATCTGTATGAGAAAGTGGTGAAAACTGCTAAAAATAAATGGTTATTAAGAGTAGGGTCAGAGGCAAACCCACCGCCATAACCATTTGTGCCTCTTCAGGGGAACAGAGGCATCTATTTGAACTCTGTCATTTCACACATCATTCTCATGACACATCCCAGTGTTGGATGGGAATGTGAAGTATGAAAATCATTACTGGAAAGCAATCTGAAATAGTTGAGAAATAAGAACTTCTCTTTGAATGAGTTTCCTTATTTCAGCTGGTAAGATCCATCCAAGTGGACTCACTGGCTTTACAGAGCTGCTTAGGAAGCTTGGGGACAGCACAACGTTTTTGGTTATGTCTTGGGTTCAGGAGAGCTGGGCCATATTCCTGATTCTCTGAGGGGCCTCCATCCCTCTTTGTCCTCACTGCCAAGTAATCTAATCAAGAAAAGGGATATGTACCTCTTCCCTCAGGCATGTTTTGAGTAGCTGCATAGGAGTACCACCTACTTTTAGAAGTCAGAAAAATATCAGATTCTATAAAAATTAATATTTTTACCTATTTTACTTATAACCAACAAGGCTCTTAATGCCACATTCTGAAATTTGACATTGCAATATCATCCAAGATTATCTCTAACGATGGGAAAGAATTTATTCTCCAGATAGTCCGTAAAAGTGACATTGCATCTGGGTTGCAGGAAAATGAAAAACCTTTCATAAATTAGATGACAATGAGCAGTGTTGTGCAGCTAGAAAGTGAGCGGGAAGGGTTCATGACCTCTCCAGAAAGAGGGGAGTATGTAGGACAGGGAATCATAGCAACTATGTCCTCTGCAGTATCCCCACATCAGCATCTTTCCTGTATTTGCTCTCCTTTGCTCAGCACAACATGGCAACACAGTGTCCAAGCAAGAATATGCATCACAGAGAGGTCTTCTCAGCAGACTACCCACTTCAGCGCCGGTACTAAAGCAAGGTTTTCAGAATTATCCTATCAGAGAGTTTAGACTGGAGACTGCAAATACTGAAAATTATGTCTTAGGAATTGACAGGAACATAGGGAAACTGTGAGAAAAAATTTAAATATTTGAGTGTGACAATTTATTCTCTAATCTTTTAAAAAGATGTTTTGGAAAAACCAGTGAATAAAAAAAACCCACCTCAGCCAATAGAGAGTTTTGGTGGTTTATTTCTGACATGACATGTTGGCCTCACTCAAGGGTTTTATTGAGGCCTGATATTTATCCTCATATAACACTGGGATCCTATTCCTACTACTAGCACCAAAAACACTAGCTGCATAAATTAAAAAGAGACCAGAAGGATTTTTTCTGCTGTTTTCAGCTACATTTGATTATTTTGGGGAGCTCATTCACAATACCACAAATATGAGCATCTCCCTTCTGCATCCTATTGGTATAACACAACTCTCCAGCCATATTCCTCCCTTATTTCCTCACCAAACACAGGCTTTCTCTCCTGGCTTTGAAAGTCCTCCAAAGCACTGTCCCATCCTATCAACCCAATCCATTACTACAGGGTCAACTAAAGGTCCTACTTCTGTGTAAGGGCAATAAATATATGACCTCTGTATATGGTATCTGGCAGCACCAGCACAAATAGACCTGGTTGGCTGAAACCTTAATGAACCATCAAAGAACAGAGGATCATAGTCTTGTAAAAGAAACTATGCTGGGAGGGATCTTAGCAGGTCTCTAGCCCATTCTGCTCAAAGCAGAGGCATTCATAAGGTCAGACCAGGTTGCTCAGTGCTGTATCTAGTCAGGTCTTTAAAAAGCCTCCCAGAATAGAGACGGCACAACCTCTCTGGGCAACCTGCTCCCACATCTGATCGTCCTCATGCTGAAAGTATTTTTCCCTTATTGAAGTCAGAACCTCACTGTTTCAATTTCAAAGTGCATTTAGTCAAAATAAATATGATACTGATATATAATTATTATTCATAAGAATTAATATTATGTAATGATGCAGGGCTTTTCACTCAGCTTTGCCCTCAAAACTTAAGGGATAGATAATTTTGTATGCCCATCTTAAAACTACACCAGTTGTTCCTAGTTTATTATCTTGGGGAACAACTAATATACATTCAGGGCTATTCTGTCATCAGCTATGATATCTTGTATTTCAATATCCTTTACAGTAAAAAAGACTCACCAAGCACTTAAATATATATGACATAACCCTGCATTAACTGATGGTTGCTTCTTTGGTAAAGTTTGGCAGCTGTTTAGCCGCAAACAGAAAATAAGGAAAAAATATTCCAGGATAAAACATGGGAAGTACTGTAGGAATTTGGCTTGTCCTTCTGTGGTGATGTTTCACTGGGAAAAGCCATCGTCAGCATTCCTCTCAGAAAAGGTTGCCTAGAAAGAAACTTCTAAATCACTTCAATGCACCTAAACAGCAAAGCTCAGCAACTCCCAGTGATGTTACTAGAAACTCTTGGTTTCTCAGACTGATCGAGAAGCAAGAAAATTGCTTTTAGTTAATGAAACTTTGATACCTCAAATGAAGGTCCTGTAATTAAAAAAATTCTTTTTCCATTTTCAGTCCTGCAACACCATGGCACATCGCTTCACTAAACTAAACAGGGGCTACACAACAAGGCGAAATGCAGTGAGACACAAAATGCTTCATGAATTGGGGTCAGAACTGTTGTCCCTTGCAATACGCCTCAGGGTATCTTCATTGTCCACGAGTGATGAAGAACACAGCCCTGCACCTCCTCAAAGCACTCACACCCCTAGACAGGGTCAGAGCTAAGAGGTCTTCATTTGGTAATGACCCATCGGATGCAAGGATTGTTCTTTGCTAATCGGCACAGCACGTTCAGATGCTTGGCTGGTGAATGCTACTTTCCAGTGCTTGCTAAAGGAAAACAACAGGAACACCAAATGGTAAACAAACCTAAAGTTCTGTTCACCTCCACAGTGTATTTGGATGAGTAACAACTACAAAGGTGATGGTGGGGTTTTTTCCTAGGATTGTTCAGTTCCATGGATTATAGTTCATATTTTCTGGCAAGATATTCAGCTGCAATTGAGCACTCTGTAAACAAGAACAAATGCTCTACAACTTGTCAGTACCTTTGTCTACTGTCTCTAACCATGTGCTGGAAAAGGAAATCAGTGTAATGCATTTGTGTGGAGGCTTTTTTTCATTTTAGTGGACAATTTGTAAAAACAAGGAAGAGTGAGAAATAACAACAATCAGCAAAAGTTTTCATAATTAACACAGGGAATCAGCCTAGTGACAAGATTGGCCAAGAAGCTCCAGTGATTTTGCTTCAATGTTTCAGGATAATTTCTCTCCAAGGAAAGAAGAGATATTTGGGGTTCCTTTCTTCAAAGCAATTTGCAGCACTGGTGAAATCATACAATGACCTCAGAGTGTTGCCAATACCTTTCAGAAGTGAATACATTACTCACCAAACTCATGAACACCACTGCATCGACTGTTCTTCCACAACTCTTGTGCCTGGGAGATGGGACCTACCCATGCTTGTTCAAGGTGCCTCCTGCCACCACTGAAATGGTGTGTGAAATGTTCACAAAAAACTTTGCCAACATTCTCCAAATTCCTAAAGGACAAAGATCCACACCACAACTGTCAGAAACCTCAGCTTACTCTCGTAAATAGCAGGAAAGAAAATTCCTCAGCCATTTGTGGGGCTTTTTCCCTCATGGGACAAAACAAAACTACAAACCTAAGTTTTTGTCTCTAGATGGCAAAAAAATAGGGTATTGTGTCTAGATGAATACAGTAATGATAATAAAAATTAATGAATACATTAAATTAAGCATACAGGTGTTTCTTGCCAATCTAGCACCAATCCAGCAATGATCTCCAGACATTGATTTCAGGAAGTTCTGAATAGGTTTAGCTCCCCATCCAACTGCATCCCAGACTTGTGATCCTGAAAACAACCTGCAGGTGGGTGTATCCAGTGTTAAGGAGAGTATACAATGCCAGTAGCCTTTATAGGGGCTCTTATAGGGGGTTCCAACTATCATTGCAGGGGTTAAATAATTTTTCCAAAATGGATTTTCAGGTAGGATAGCCATAGATCAGTCAGAGCATTTATATAGCAGATTCACCCTTCAGTTTAAAAACATTACAGCTCTTCTCTGTCTCTCATAAGTGATTTTTTCCTCTTCTTTATACATATTGGTGTTTCACAAATAAAAGAGTTCCTTAGTGCCAAAGTTAAATCATATTATCAGAAACACAGAAGAGAGTTCAGTAGGCAAAAAGCTAATTCTGCTAATACCCCATGAATGAAATTTTAGCTGTCAATTAAAGAAGAAATACTTCCCATTCTTTTTAATGCCAGAGAGCAGAATTAGTGCCACAGCCAAATTTCTATCATACAATGAAATAACACAATTATGAAGCTGAGAAAATCCTAAAACTTATTTTACTTGGCCTCCAGCCCAACAATTTTCAGAACTGTGTGCACTGCATGGATATGTTTTCCATTAAAAAATATTTGTTAAGCTCCATTCATTCAAGATGCAGGAAGAGACAATTCAATGGCTTATCAATTTCATCTGAACATCATTTGATTTTTCTGCATGACCTGCACTCACATCACAGTTTCCATAAGTAGTTGCAACAGCCCATATTCAAATAGTGTCTCATACCAGATGACAGTAAAGGTGTGGCCTCACCAGTGCCAAGTACAGGGGGACAATCACTTCTCTAGTCCTGCTGACCACACTACTCCTGATGCAGGCCAGGATACCACTGGTCTTGGGCACCTGGGCACACTGCTGGTTCCTGTTCAGCCATCTAGCAGATGACAGCTAGGAGATGCCACATGACTACAAACATAGAATCATAGAATCATAGGATGTATTGGGTTGGAAGGGATCTTTAAATATCATCCAGTCCAACTACCCTGCAGTGAGCAGGGACAGTGTTACTAGATTAGGTTGCTCAGGACCCCATCAAGCCCAACCTATCTCCAGGGATGGGGCCTCCACCACCTCTTTGGGCAGCCTGTTCCAGTGATATATCACCCTCATGTTGAAGAACTTTTTCCTAATATCCAACTTAAATCTACCCTTTTCTAGTTTAAAACCATTACCCTTCATCCTATCACTACATGCCCTAGTGAACAGCTCTTCCCCAGATTTTGTATAGGCACCTTTCAGGTATTGGAAGGTCCCCCAGGAGCCTTCTCTTCTCCAGGCTGAACAACCCCAACTCTCTCAGTCTATCTTCATAGGAGAGGTGCTCCAGCCCTTTGATCATCTTTGTGACCCTCCTCTGCACACGTTCCAGCACTTCAAGGTCTTTTTTGTGTTGGGGACTCCAAAGCTGGAGGCAGTACTCCAGGTGGGGCCTCACCAGAGCAGAGTAGAGAGGCAGAATCACCTCCCTCGATCTGCTGGCCACACTTCTTTTGATGCAGCCCAGGATGCGGTTGGCCTTCTGGGCTGCAGATGCACATTGGTGGCTCATGTCCAGCTTCTCATCCACCAGTACCCTGAAGTCCTTTTCCTCAGGGCTGCTTTCCAGCACATCATCTCCTAGTTTGTATTGTTAACAAGGATTGTTCCGACCCAGGTGCAGGACCCTGCACTTGACCTTGTTGAACCTCATGAGGTTCACCTGGGCCCACTTCTCCAGCTTGTCCAGGTCCCTAGGAGATCCCACATGACCTTCAGGTGTCACTGCAGAACAGAATGAGACTCTTCTAGGACCATGTTTTGCAGATCCACCCACACATCTTGAGTATTCAAGCAAGTATCTCACATGTTATGAAACTGAGCCCTGCCCTTTACCTTGACTTAGTCCCACCTAGAGGAGTGGAGGACCAGAGTTTTTCAGCCTGAGAAGGAATCCATCCTGCACCAGGCAGTGTCTGTTTCCTTGCAGCAAAGTGTGAGGTTCATTACATCTCATTGGACTGTATTCATGCACACACAAAAAGAAAAAAAAAATCAAGGGCTTGCGCTGTAAGCTAGTCACATTCAGAGCTAGCTCAGAATTTGGAACACTTCAATATTAAGGGCTGTATGAATCTGGGATACTACCTCTCTTCCCTGGAAGGATGGGGTCCTTTGGAAAACCGAAATTAAATGTAGATTCCTAATACTGCTAAAATTGTGAGACTGGTGGAATATAAGGATTGGGTCAAGCCAGTTTACTAGTATTAGAAAAATATCCAAAACAGAATTCATAAATGGAAAAACCTGTTCAATTAAGTGCATAGAAAATGAGTAATAATAAATCAGCTGCTCTATTTGAAATGGCTCAATTTTTTTCAAATGTTGCTCAGTTTATCTCCATTCTGGCTGCTGTGTGGCCCCACTGAATGTGATTCATGATTAAAGCTGCTTGTGATACTTGTCTTGAGGCCAACACTTCTACTCTGGCCATTTATAATACAGCATATTTTCATTGCCACATGGACCACAACACTGGTTTAAACTAACCAGACAGAGGGCATGCAAAAACTCATCAGCAAAGACTTTAACTGGGGAAGCAGAGTAGGATGTGGGGAAAAGTTCAGATTATGCCACGACCTTAGGCATCAGGCATCTCCACGGGGCCAAGGTCATGTTGGGACATCAGGCCACAGATTGTGTTCAGGACCAGGACCAGTGAGGCAAACCAGGGTCAGACACAGCTCAGGAATGGTTGGGCAGAGCCATACAGACAGCAATGGGCTCAGTGGAAGGCCATGGCTGGGCAGGATAGGGCTGTGGTAGAGCAGGAGCCAATATCTAGACCTAAGTTCAGCTGCCTACACATAGAAATCTGGTGATAAGGGAGTCACCATGGAACATGTGGGATATCTGCAAAGTGCTAGCAGATGTGGTATAGGACCAACAGTGGACAGGCAGGCGGAGACCACGAGCAATTCCCTGAAGTATCGGGTGCCTCTCAGGAGCTGGAGAGAGCTCTTGACAACATGCTTTGTTGAGAAATTCAGTTCATCAGATAGTGGGTACCTATTTTAAGGCAAACTGAATCAGTTTTCAGAGAGCATATTAGCTCTTGGAGAATGAATGTCCCTTGGAAGCCAGAATGAGGTGACATCTGAGCTCAGCTGGACAAGCAGGGCCAGGGGAAAAGGTGTTAATCAAAATAAAACAGTACACAATCATTCTGTTTAGGGAGGCCTGGTCTATCATGGAGGTGGATGGAGGTCAAAAGAGAGATATTGTGAGGATAGGACAGAAGTAGGACATGTTAAAATGAGTAGGCACAAGGCCCATGATGCTGGGCTGAGAGGGAAGAACCCTCAGGGGATATGCAAAGAATTTCACAAATGGCAGCCAGAAAACTCCTGGAGCTGATATGAAGGCATAAAATCTCTGGCACCAGAAGTTTAGGCTGCTCCTTCTTTTCCCCTCTCTCCACCACTCCCATGGATTTTCCTGAATAAATCCTAGCAGGAGCTTGCTGACTGCTCAGTACACAGATAGTCACGAATGGTGTCTTGGTGTCTTGCATTAATTCTTTTAAGGGAAGCAACGCTCTCCAAACATATTATCCAACCACAGACTGGTGAATGATCCTTTCTAACAGTTCATTTCTTTGTTTCCCTTCTGTTTTGCATTTATTTGTCCTAATTAATATTCAGTGTGAGGAGTTGACTTTCCACTTGCTCGGATAAATGAAGCACAATCCAGAGCAAAGCAGGCTTTCTGGATGTATCCAATGATCAGCTTTCAAGTGTGCTTGTCCTGCTCTCTCAGGTGAGAGATGGCTCATGTGTCAGTAGTGAGGAGTTGAAGTACCAGCACTTCTGAGTTCATTGCAAGATACTGTATGGATACAGACCATGTACCATTTTTTGAAAGGAAGGGTTCACTTTCCAAGGACAGGCAATGGAAAATCTGGGAGTCCAGCTTCAATTCCCAGCTCTGCTGCGCCATGGTGGGGATTGAGCTGCAGTTCCTCTGTTTTCTAGCACCTTAACTCACCTTCTTCTCAACTGCACACATTCATAGGCTAAGGTCCTCTGTGTCAGTCTTGCTACATACAGCACTTAAATGTTCTAAGTTAAATGTTCTAAAAAAGAAGAGTACTAGGAATTCAAGTTATGGGGATCCCAGTGTGGCACCGGTTTGAAGGCAGGGGTAGTGGTGGGAGATTACTGACATGAACAGAGGCAGAAGCCAAATATTTTCTTTGGCCCAGAGTTGGAATGGGTCTTGGTGACTCTGTGTATCACAACACCTAAAGATTAGGAAGCTGTCCCCAGCCAGGTGACTCAGATCACCAGAGTTGGGACCCAAACATCAGAGAGTGTCAGACAGCCCAAAACATAGTACAGAAAGTCTGTACTCCAAGCAAGAAATTGCCAATATTTGGGTATCAGGAGATGTTAGTCCTATCTAAACACTGTCCCTAATGTTTTAGTCCTTGCCTGATGAAGGATCAGCAACACGGACACTCTCTGGATCCATGGCACTGACCCAAGCAGGCTTGGTGCCCTCCCTTGTCCCCTTCCGTATCCCATCACCCTGGGACCAGGGAAGCACAGTTTTCAGTTTTCTCAAGCAGCAGAAAGATCTGAGCCCCAGGATCCCATCTTCTGGTGAACAGCCAGCTCTTACATCAACAGCAGGGCCACTTTCCCCACCTGTGGAAAGCGCGGTTCAGTGTCACATAGAAGCTCAGAGGCTAGGCAAGAAACCAGCTCTTAAGGGTGGTATTCGACTGCATTAAACATTAGGCCACACTTTCTCTTTCTGAAATCCCTTTCTTTGCTCTCTCCACACTTCCCAAATGTTGCAGCTAATGAGGCTGGGACCTTACAGACAATAGCCTTAGTCCCACACCATCTCAATTAACATTTTTCACCCTACGCACTGCATGTAGCAAGGATTCTGTGAAAGAAATAATATATGATAGGATACAAACTTTTTCAGCTAGCTATCCCTGTCCCAGGATGGATTAGTTCTTCTTTATTATGGGTCCTTTGTCAGCCAGCTCAGAGAACTATAGCTTTATTACTGTGAGTTTAAATAATTATGTGTGTCTATCCTAATAAGAGAAAACATGGTTTGAATTTTGTAACAGATGGTCTCGAGGACTTCAAGTCTGTTGTGTCACTGCAGTTGGCTGTAATGTCAAACTGACTAGATTTATTGTAAATTTAAATTATTAAAATCTCATTAACTTCTGAGCTTTCACTGCGACACATGCATTTATTTACTTGTTATTCACATTTCTATGGTGCTAATCATCAGAATATCCTCCTGATGGAAGAACATGCCATCCTTCGATATAGGAAAGCATTGCAACGCCACGAAAAACTGTAACAACCCAAACATACTTCCCAGGTAGGAGGGAAGCAAATGGCTCCTGTGTCAACCTGATACAGCAGCATTAGCACTGAGCTGGTACATCCTCCAGATTTAAAAGGTCAGCTGTCACAAAGAGGTAGCTTAGACTATTCTTACTTTACCGAAATACGGAAAACTCATCTGCCAATGACTGGGTTGGAAGATTAGTACTTTTAAAGTGATTTAATGACTACAGTTTAATCTATGGAAATTTCTGGACAAACAAGCAGTGGACATGCAATGCTGAGTTGATCTAAACACACAAAGTTGATCTAAGCACGCAGAGTTAAACCTAACACATTTGGGTTGAACCTACTGCTTTTAGCCTGATGGTTGTCAGAGAGGAAAAGTATTAGATGTGTGGATGTGAAAACTGGGATACTTTCAGAGCTTTGGAGGTACTTATGAGCTGAATAGAGTCCTGAACTATTGTTGTTAAATCTCATTTCTCTTTGGTACCTTGTAATTGAGTGATTGCAAAGGTTTACAATAACCAACATACTATAGCACTATACAAGACTATAAAATTGCTTTATTTTCCTGCCAATTATGTGGTGAGAAATATATGGCTGACATGTCTTGCCACATAGGGGAAAAAAATCATTTCCCAATTAGCTTTGTATATTTTTGGCTAAGAAGTTTTCTCATGAGTCACAAATCATTTTCTCATGGCATCAGTAGCCTTATTACACATGCAACTAATTTTGTTCTGTAATCTAAAGCAGTAACAAAATGAAAATTTCTGATATCTCTCCTGGCATTCAGTTATGAGAAGCTGTAGTTATTTTTTCTTGTCTACAAATAGCAGTAGGTACAAAGGATCTCAAGAATAGGAATAACACACTGCTTTCAGCTGGTAATAAGGAATATAATGAATATCATATGCAACAATCCTGACCTCAGCCTGTCAGTGACCATTGACTATTTTCTGTCAGAGCTCCAAAACAATGCCGGCTCACAAAAACTTTTTCATAACACTCTTCTTTTACTTATTTATCACATGGAATTAATATTGGCCCCACCCTATTCTCTGTGAGATCAAGAGAAAGTTCAAAATTGGTTTCAACAAAAGAGAAATTAAATATTCCTCTTTCATTCGCTGATCCTTGAAAAAAAAGGAGAATACTAGTATCACAGAATCACAGAATCTTCGGAGTTGGAAAGGACCTCGAAAGATCATCTAGTCCAATCCCCCTGCCAAAGCAGGATCACCTAGACTAGGTTGCACAGGAACACATCCAGGTGGGTTTTGAATGTCTCCAGAGAAGGAGACTCCACAGCCTCTCTGGGCAGCCTGGTCCAGTGCTCCGTAACCCTCACAGGAAAAAAAGTTTTTCCTCATATTCAGATTGAACCTCCTATGCTCCAGCTTGCTCACATTGCCCCTTGTCCTGTCATTGGCTGTCACTGAGAAGAGCCTGCCTCCTTCCTCCTGACACTCGCCCTTTACAAATTTATAAACATGAATGAGGTCACCCCTCAATCTCCTCTTCTCCGAGCTAAAGACACCCAGCTCCCTCAGCTGCTCCTCATAAGGGAGATGCTCCACTCCCTCAAACATCTTTGTGGCTCTGCACTGGACTCTTTCAAGCAATTCCCTATCCTTCTTGAACTGAGAGGCCCAGAACTGAACACAATATTCCAAATGCAGTCTCACACTATAAAAAGCATCATAAGTACCTGGCAATCAACATTATAAACAGAAAATGTTTCATTTTGATTAATATTAGAAAATCTAAATGTAGTGATTCCTACTTGGTTGCTTCTTCTGGGTTCATCTACCTCCCCCCAAGAAGTGGTCTTGCTTTCACCCATGGGTGACCATCCATTGCAAAAATGGTGAGGTTCGCCATAGGATATACATTTTCTGAAAGGTGGGCTTCTTGATAATGAAGCTTTTGTTACCAACTGGCTACTTCAATGTTGAAGCCTTTGCCCTGAAAGTGTCTTGAGTTGCTGCTCTTTTCATGATCTGATTTGTTTGTGTTTTCCCTGCAATAAAAAGATGTCTGATGCAGTCTAGATCCTTTTTAAAAAAAGCCAGCCAAACTCTTGTTCATGACAAAAACGCTCCATAATATCAGACCAATCATAGGTATGTTGAAGTTGGCATATTAAACCTTCAAAGATACATAATCTAGAATTTTGAGAAAAAGGTAAATTATCCCACAAATCTTAGAAAACTTCCCACTCCAGCCCACAAATGAACAGCAGCGTGACTATTTCACCACAGGTATGAAAACTACTCCAAATATTTTATTCATAACATGGAACTAAGTAGGAATAACTCCCTCAAGCCTCCCAAGCTTTAAATATCTCAATACACTCTGCTTTCAGCAGAAACCTTTGAGTGGATTAGCAATAAATATCTTCAGCTTTATTTCTGAGATGCTACAGAAGCCTAGAGATACAGAATCTCAGATATTATGCTTAGAGTGGTGGAAAGACAGCAGCACAGTCAGAGAAAGCCCTGTCTTGTCGAATTACACTACATCGCACAGGAGACCACAACCTCAGTTTTCACCCTGTATGTCCAATACCTCTGTCAGCCTCTAACTACATGTTCATGTATAAGAACTGAGCCGTAGGTCACACCAAGTGAGTTCTTCACATAATCTTTCTTGCATGTCTGTCAGCTCTGCTTTATCAAGGATCAGTAGTGGCTGATCAATAAATTAGGTGCAGACTCTTTCCATAATCCCACCTGAGTTTATACTGGTCCAGCAAGGGCACAGGTGCCAGGCTGGCTGTGTGCAATGAAAGCTTCTGAATGGCCATGAGAAGAACTCTCTTTTTAACATTTTTTTCTTCTTTAAAAACGTTTTTTTTTTAATCTCTTCCCTTTTGTAGACTGCTCTCCTTTACACAACATCTAAAGAGACTCTACAATCACCAGCACCATCAGCTCCTCTGCTCTTTCTTGGACCTGGGTTAGCAAAGCTGGTAGCAGGGACCTAGCAGCTGAGGACAGGGCCTGAGGCAGTCCTTCTGCAAGGGAAGTGTTTTGCTGTCAGATCAGGCAAGATCAGCCCTAGCATGATAGTTAGGACTGTGCCAGTACCAAACTGCACCAGACTGAGTTCAATACCAAGGGACTCTGCAGGTCTGGGGTGGGGCAGGGATGACTGGTCATTAGGATTATGAGCCTGATCCCAAAACTACTAATGGCTTGCTTGTTTTTACTGGTGAGGAATCAGGCAGCCTGTATATCCATGAGTGCTGAGTTTAGTTTCTTCTACAAACCAACACACTTTAAGAAATAAAAAAAAAATTGAACAGAGATGGGAGCCAGTTGTAGGGCAGGCGTGCCTCGAAAGATTTCACTCTTGTCACTCAAAAGTATTTCAGCTCTGCCAGTTTGTTGCAAAGCCCTGGCTGCTTGGGATTCTCCAAGTCCACCTGATTTCCAGATAGTGGTGAGCTTCGAGCAGGAATATGCTGCAAATGAGGGGGTTTTCTTGTCAAGCATCCGCCCGAGTCCACATCATAGCACTTACAGTCACTGATGGCTCAGTCCCAAGCAGTGACAAAGCTGAGGGCCTGTTTCATTTTAATCAACTCACACTGACTAGCTTTGACTACCTCTTATGGATTGGCCTTACAGCTCTCCAATTTTACTTTTGCTGCCAATATTGTTCGTTGCCGTGGGTTTTTTTCATGTATCTGAAGAGCACAGTTCATACAACCCCGTACAAATCTCCAGATTTACAGCATGTCTCAGTTATACACAAGATGGTCAGGAAATTATGCCTAGCAGAAAACTGTCAGCAGTAGATTATGCGAGAAGTGTACTAGACAGGTAACAATAAGGCAGGAGAGAAATACAAAAACCTGCAGGAAAACAAAAGAAAGAGCAGTGGGTCTGGGTACAGAGGCCAGGTCACCAGTTGGCACTTTTTTGTCAGCTTAATCACATCAACTAGGGATGTTATTTCTCTATTGGCAAAAGCCCTAACAACCTTACCAGCACAAGAACATTAGACATTTCTTTGCTCCAGGAATTTATGAAAATTGCACAAACTCAAAAAACCTCTTGTTTCTGGTTGAGTCTGTCTCGAAAGCCAAGGTTTACTAAATGAGCCACACAATCAGTCCTTCCCTGATGCAGAGAGTCTGGGATGGGGTCTGGGGGTCTGGGAGTCTGGGAGTCAACACAGAAGAGCAGGGACTGCATGAAGGCACTGCCCATTCATCTTCCCTCAGAGGTCTCCAGCACTCTTCAGTCTGAGTTTGTCCATGGGTGAGGACAACATGGCAGGTGAAAATGGACATGTTGGACCCATGCCAGATCACAGGGTAGATGTACTTGAGCCCCCCTCCCTCTCCCACTTTCTAGACTTCAAACCATTGGTCCCAGGGCCAGCACTCTTTTCCTCTTCAATTGTAGTTCCCATCTGCCACCAAGGACAGAAAGGAGGATTGGTTTTAATAACATGACAGACAGGAAGCACAGAGCCCAGAGGACCTATTTCTGACAGCCTTTGATGCCTTCCCCTTTTAACCTTGATAAGGGATGAGCAGAAGTGAAGTGAGTGGCTGGGTTGCAAGGCTCTTGCTGGAGGAGCACAGGACAAAATCTGCCAGTGACAGAGGAGCGAGAAAGGGATAGATGTGAGCAATTCAGAAAAGCAAATCAAGAGGGACACAACAAACCGCCAGTACCAATAGTCAGTGCTTAAAAGTCCAGCTGCCTGCTTGTGTGCCTGGTCATTAAGCTCAGCCATCCCAGAGTAATTTGGTCCCAGCCTTCTCCAGTGAAACTTCGTCTGTTTCCAAGCACGATCATGTGTTAGGGAAGAACCCTAAGCAGTTCTGCTGAACGAGGGCAGATGGTCACAGCTTTCTGCAGTAACACTGGCTGTTCATCTCAGGCAGTGGTCAATCTTTGTTCCTCTATTAAACATTTCTGTAGTTAGAAGGTGTTGAAGGCTGGGGTTTGGTACAGCCAGTGGGTACAAAAGGTGCCACACTCACATGTTTAGCTATTTCTTTTTCCAAGTCAGAAAAAAAAGGGGAAACACAGCTTTTTAATAAAGGTTTTTGTCTCACCCTCCCCCAGTACCTAGTTCAGATTTGGTTTTCCAGGCAGGACATTTATTCAGCTGACTTGGAGCTAATCAGCAGTGTTTTGAAGTTAAAGCAGCCTTCGTAAGTGAATCTTCTTGTGGATACTTTTGAGTTCAGGGAGGAAGGGTTAATGCTTTTTCCACTATGAAATGCAAAAAACATCAGCTACTGTCTTTCCCTTTGGCTTTTTTCTCCTTTACCTTTCTTTCCAAAGGGTTGAGATAGAAGATCCAGATCCCCGTCCCTCTACATTTCTGTTTCTAATAGGTTTCAGACACTCATTTTTTCCCCTACCTCCTTCCCCTCAGTCAGCCGAAGCAGAAACCATGTTCTGCTGTCATCTGACAGAAAAGAGCAGTGTCAGGGAGCCCCAATAGAGAGGTCACCAGTCAAATCGACATGGAAACTGAAATATGCACTGCCCACAAAAGGACACACTCTGGTCAAGGCTTGTCTTTGCCTTGCAGCTATTTCAGCTATTAACATTTGAGATATTCAGTCCCTGGAAATTGGTTTTGAAATAGGAAGCCCAGGTCTCAGCTTGAAGTATCCGAGTATTTCCACCTCAAATTCAATGAATAGTGAATCAGGTCCTTAATACAAATACTAAGAGAGAAAATACTGCCTTTCATTCAATGCTAAAATACTTGACCCCACACACATTTTCCAAGCTGATAAATTAGAGCTTTTATTTGCATTTGGGTCCCTCTAGTGGAAAATGGAAGAAGACTGAAGACCGCTGCAACATTTGCATGCAGCAAGCTTCGTTACTGAACTGCACAATTTGCAATCGACAGTGTTTCTGCAGCTTTGTTTCACCTTTTAACACCAGCTCACACAACAGTTTGACGCAGATTAAGCTGTTGTGGTGACAGAAGCCAAATATCAGCCCCTCATGCTCTGAGGGATGTTACCCGTCCCAGCCCTCTGGTCACCTACATACCAGGATATTCCCTGCCTTTTCCTTCATTTAGGTGTACTGGGATGGAGCAGCACCATGCAGCTGTACAGGAGACAGCTGACTTGGGAGCAGCTTTGCAAGAAAGGCCCTGGGATCTGTTTAGCCTGAAGAAGAAAGAGCTCAGGGGAGACCTTACTGCTGTCTACAACTATCTAATGGGAGAGCACAAAGAAGGTGAAGTCCATCTCTTCTCAGAGGTGGACAGTGAAGACACACAAGGCAACAGACACAACCTGGAATGAGGGAAATTCTAAAGAGTCACAAGAATAAAATTCACCATGAGTACAGTTCAGCACTCAAGAAAGTACCCAGATTGGGTGAGGAATGTCAGGTATCAGACATATTCAAGGCTTGTTCAGACAAGGATCAAGCTCTGATTTCAAAGTCAACTCTGCTTTGAGCAGGGGTTCGGGCCAGGTGAAGTTCAGAGGTTCCTGCCAAAAGAAATTGCTCTGTTTTACATCGGTCCCTACTGAATAACTCATCCAGGCCCTAGCTTTGGTGAAGATGATTTCGAAAAGGTGCAGTGGCTTTATGAGAAATTAGCCAAATAGATGAAAACAATTCCTGAGATCATGGAACAGAGCCAATACCTATAGAAGAACAGCCAGTCTGGATTCATCCCACCTGACCTCAGGTATCTGCATTAGAAGTATGGCCACCTAGTCACAACCCATTCTGAATCACCCTCTATCTCTTCGTATCTGAAGAAGGAAACTAAAATGCAGAAGAATTCATTGACATATTCTCACCAGCAATTCAGCAGCTCTGGGGAACAATTCTTATGCACTTCAAATCAAGGCAAGCTGCTGTTTGCAGACGAAATAATAGCATTTAGGGTGGGGCAGAGGGAGGGACTTAATGCTTTTTACATTGCAGTCAGTGTGTCTAAATGGTTATATTCATTTGGAAAACAAAAAATTGCTGGCAGACCTGCTTGACACAAGGGTGGTTTCTGTGTTTATTTTTTTGCTAGTTATTTTATGACTACATGGTGCTGTTAGGAATTACAGGCCTGGTTTTGTTTCCCACTGAAATAGACAGAAAACTCAATAATTACTGCCCACCTGAGATTTTAATGACCTTATGTGAGCAGGCTTCCACAGCAGCCAGTCCAGCCCATGGCCAGCCTGGCCAAGAGTGCAGCCAGCCTTTCTCCAGGGCAAAGTGCTGCCTGCCTACAACAGATGGCTGAGTGGGTATCTCCTCTCATAGGCAAGGGTTGAGCAAGAGGCCATTCTCTCATCTCACACACAGCTGAGCAGTCTCTGCCAAATCTTTCAAAAATATTCAACCCGGAGCAGGAGGTCCCAGTGAAAAGTTGTGACTTCAAGGGTTAAAATCCAACCAAGCTGTGAGTCAAAAGATGTAACTGGTAGTGTTACTGTGTACAACACTATGGGCTGTGGAGCAAGTGTTAGGCCATTAGTAGGAAAGCATATGACACTAGGGCATTGCTTCTGGTTTCAAGTCGTTCAAATACCAGCTGAGTGTCACACTGAAACAGGACAACTCCAGGACTGTGCCTCAGCTCAAGAATCAGCTTGGCGCCAGGCAGAAGAAGCAAAATGTTCTATCTCTCTCTGAGACCAAAACCACAGGCCAGAAACTGAGCAAAGGATAAGGGAGGTGATGGGACAGCAGCTCCCTACCCAGGTCATCCTGAAGCAGTGATGTCAGCTGATGACATCACCTTGAAACAGAGATTTTTTGCCATGGAATGAAAAATGCCAGCATTAATCAAATTAACCCCCCTCTTTCTGTTTTGGGGACTGGAAAAGACACATCTGATGTTGCTGAGCAGCTGAACAACTGTTTCCAGTGCGTTTAACACACCAGATTCTTGCAGGTGGATTTCAGTCCTCAAAATCATACAATTACCCAAAACATCACACTAATCTGACAAGCAACTCCCTGAGACATTATATTTGAGAGTTCAAAACAGTGTGAAAAATGAAGACCCAAGAACAAAATGCTTAGAAGAACCTCAGCTCCAAGGGCTTTCTTACCTATGTAATAAAGTGCCTTTAATGTTACAAATGCATACCACGTGAAGAGTCCATAGCTAGTTGGGAGAGCAGAGTGAGCTTACTTCATCCACTCCAATAACCCCCTCGTCCAGCCAGGTTTTCCTGCACACAGGACCCAAGGGAGGTGGGAAGGCATCTTGCACTGATAAAGCACAAAGGCATGGCTGAGTGTGCAGTTGGATCTAAAGCCCTCAAGTCCAGTAACACACAGCAGACTCAGTGGACCTTTTCCACTTCTCTCTGCCTTGACTCAGGGTCAAGACAAAGCACCAGGAGATCATGAAGACAGGAGAAATCAGAGAAAGGATGAGAACAAAACACAGAAGCCAAGAGTTAGGGAAATGGGTGCCAGATCTTTGCATAAGCAAATCTGTTGCCAATTACTTTACTGGATAGAGAAGCAGGTGTGCCTTGAGTGCAGTTTCCCCATTCAAAGAATTTGGATTTTAAGCTAATTCTGCTTGCGAAAAGCTTGCCATGGGGTCCTGATCTCTTCAGCTCCATGGCAAGGAGTGGAAGGTAGCACATGGTAACTTTCCATGATGTTGGTTTCAAACACTGTTATGAGCCTCAGTTAAAGAGAGAGGCTCAATTGTGTGACGCCTGTCTCTCTGATTGCTTGGCAGCTGTATGTCCATGTGGCAGTTATCCACAACTTAGTCCCAACACACAGTGGCCATCTCCTCGTTTACCTCCTGCCCCCAATTAACGTACTTCAGGTTCACATCATAGAGCCCCAGCTGATCAGGACAACTTTGCATCTTCACCACAATTTCTTCCAAAGACACAGGGCAAATAATGAATTCCAACCAAAGCATTATAAGCTTCAAGGTACTCAAAGTGAGAAAAGCAGATCCTATAGTGGAAAAATGATCGGCAATAAAGGCGTAGCAATTGCTGCCAGCTCCATCTATAGCATGTTCAAATTAGTGTATACTGCAGAGTCCCTAGCAAAAAGTAGAGTAGTGAGCCCAAGTGTTTCCACTATTATTTGCATTGATACTTGCCATGAGAATAACAATGCTTCATCTATGAATAAAAATATCAAGTCAAAACCTTTCTGGCACCACAGATAAAACTTCCCTTTTCTCCCACATGTTAACATGGACGTTCACAGGCAATGTGCCAAGAAGACCAGAGAAGCTAAATTCACTGTATAAATAATTCAGGATCAAAACCACTGGTGGTAAATCTGGAAAGTCACCATCTGACCTACCATATGTGGTTACTATGGAAATAGCTTTCTCCTTTAACTTAATGTACTCAGTAGTGGGAACCATTTCCTTATGATTCACATGAATCCTTGGCATGTGCTCCACTGCAAAGTGCCAGCGAAAAGCTGTTTGTTGCCGTGATATTATAATTCCTCAACAGGACTGGAAACTGTCACAAACTGGGCCTGAGCGAAGCAGAGTGAAGTTGGAATACCTGTCAGTCAAAGCACATCAGAAGAGGACCCGGCACCCAGTATTGCTATGTGGTCATGTCAAATGCCAGTAATATCAGTCACAAGTCAATAATAAAACTGTGGCTCACAATGAATAGGCACAGCTTGTTTCCAACCCAGAGATGAGGTTCATAGCCACCTGCTTATAAATGTGCTCTTGTTTGGATTAAAAAGGGTGGGTTTGTGACTTGAAGGATTAAGTACAGTGTAAAAATTCAAGAACTCAGAACTTCCTACCTGCCCCTGCTACTGCTGCATTGTCCGTGGAAGTCATTGGTCACTTGTCTATGCCTGTAAAATGAAAATGCTTGTATATGCTTGTGTATACACCACAGTGTTTTAACAGATTGGATATGCTGGTGATTAGTCAGGGAGAAAAGAAAAATATCTTGGGATTGAATCTATTGGAGGGATATTAGAAAGGGAAGAAGGATCAAGAACTAGTATAATTCTCCAGAGTTTCAGCAAGAGCAAGAACAGCATACTCATGATGCCCAAAGTTGGTCCATTTTGAGCACTACTGGGAAGCAGCATGAGAAACTGAACAGGAAAGGAAAGAACAGAATGATCAGGTTATTGTTACATGAGTAGGTTTCTCCAAAGCCTTCTCTTCATATGTGAAATAAATAGCATGTTTTGCTAAATAACAAAAAAAATTAAATTTATGTAATGCCTCTACAGTAACAAATCAAAATTCTGCATCATGCACCCTGAATTTACAAGGCCGCTAAAATGCAGTCACATCTGGGATTAAACAGTTGTTACCTTGCCCATATTAACACTCTACCCAAGGGCAGCAGCAGAAGATACCAATTTATTTAATATTTTACAAACCAAAGCCATGTACAATCCCTGGTTATTCACCAGTGCTCTGCAGAGCAGGCAGGACAACCTGTATCAGAGCGTGCTCTTCCCTCACATGGGCTAGCAGGGATTCCTGTCCTTTGTAAGAATGTAAAAATTCCTAATAACTTGCTAGGTGACAAACAGGAGAATGGTGCAAAGGTATACAATTTGAAAGGAAAAGGGCAGGAAAACTCTCCAGAAGTGGATGTTCCTTAGGACTGTGGGGACGAATCAGGCCTCTCAGAGCAGAGAGTGGGTCCTTGTCCACAGGGCAATGGATGGGCAAAGTCCCTGTAGAAAGCAGAGAGAGGAACAGCCAGAGAGCTCAGGATTTATCACCTCCTGTCTCTCCCTGTGGTGATACAGCTTTCCCGTTCTTTGCCACAATCCACAAGTCTGTAGTCAGAGCGAATCGTGACTTTGGAAAGTCACTGGACTTCTGGCATTTTAATAATTCCTGATTCACACTTATTCCTTGCTTCCCCCTTCATTCTTTCCTCTTTTTTATCATGGACCAAGAACATGCCCAAAGTTCAGCAAACATAAAGCACAAAATAAAAGTCCTTTTTTGACACCTTTGAAACAACTGTGAGCACACAACCTTGGTGTAACTTAGGATATAATTGGTGGTTATTTTTATACTTTATTAAATAACCAGTCTGATTATTTGATATCTACTGACATGGAAAAGTCATCATTTGTGACAGCTGGGTCACACTGGTACCTGAAAACATGATGGCCACTCTCTGCACCCAAATATATTACAGACTGAGCCATTAAGACAGAATTCAACAGTATATTTAGAAGTACTGATGTGAGAACACAATGTAGTTGTCATCCAGGTATCCAAGCATCTCACTATTCAATTAATACATAATTCAGTGCTTCTGGCAGAGTTGTTTAATTACTCACAGACTCTAGCACAGGTTCCTTAGTTTCACAGGACAGTGTGAAATGGTCAGCTGCACAGCTGCTCTACAGGCAAAAATGCAAAATGTGATCCCACAGTATGGCTCCCTAAAGATAATCTTGTATAAAAGCTTCTTCATTAGTGCTCATGATTCAGGTGTCATTTGGATCCACCATCATTTCATTTTTATGTGCAAGGAGGAAAGAGCTAACAGCTGGGCATCCCTAGCTCTCTCCAGTTTTTGGTTTTGAATTGGTGTCATCCAATGGTTCAAGCACAGCCCTGGGAAGCAAGCAGCTTTGCGACACATCTGTAGGAGAGAAGAGAGCACCCTTTGCTAGAGGTGGGTTTTTTAAAAACAACAAGCTGTGGGACCAATTCTTTGTTTTAACACCTGCTTGCACTCTTTAATTAATTTAGGCAGTCATGACCAGACAAATCCTTGAGCTCTTGCAGAGAGTTTTCCACAGTTCCCAGGTTCCTGCAGAGAGGCTGAACCTTGCCCAGATGTGGGTGTGCATTTTTAGTCCTTCCAGCAGCTGGTTGTAGAAAGCCACGGTTCGCACATTGCGATGGGCTAGGAGGACAGTTCTTGAAGCTTCTTCACAGCTCTTGAATGACAGTGACCCTGATGTTCCTTACTTTTAATAACCTCTGTTCATTACTATTTTATTTGTTCAGACACCTCAGTTGTGTCCAAAATAAGGAGCAATACTGCCTTTTACATTTAGTGGGAGATTTAAGCACTGTTCAAGATCCTTCATGTCCAAATATAATTAAGTGTAACATGCTTTTTTTCTGAATTTAAAATCTTTTCTCCTCATAGCCACCTAGTCATAATAGAGATTAAAAAGCTGGCAGATGGATCACTAGTCCTTTCCAGAGCCTGGCTCAGCTCTGTAATGCAGAGACCATCACAGTCTACAGGTTTACACCCCATTACCTGCAACACCAACGTGCATTTTTCAAACTCAGGCAAATGGAGTTTGATCACATCTGTTAAAACAGCGTCAGCAAAACATGCATCAAGAAGTAACAAAAAGCTTTTCACTGTGGATAACAGTGGTGAGAAAGCTTTTGATGTGGTCTCATCTCAGCATTGCCCTTTCCCAAAGTGCAACACATAGCACACTCGTTTTTGGAGGCAGCATGTACATTCCCCGCACTTATCTTCACAACAATATTTATTAAGTGATAGCAAAGATGCTGTGTGCTACCAACATTTATTGGGCATTAGTGTGATTTTAAAGGGAAATGCAGTGCTCACACTGTCAAGCAGGAAAGCATGAGACAGCGCACTCTGGAAAGACACTTTGCTGTCCACCTCCACACCTGGAGCGGGTTGGTTGCTCTGCTCTCCTGGAGCACCATTGGTGAAGGACTGTCCCAAAGTTCTGGAAATCTCCTAAGGGGAAAGGTGGCCCCTCCACCTCCTCACACCAGGCAGCTGCGGTGGGGGCAAGGGCTGAGAACTGAACCCTCTGCAAGTGTCTCAGGCTGGCCAGATGCATTAAATGGCTGTTCTGCTTAATCTGTCATTACAAAGATAAATGATCAAGTCAAGTAAGGTGTAAAAATCTGAAACAGAAGCCACAACCTTGCATCTATGTGTGTGTAGAGAAACAGTCAGTCTATAGTTGTAGAAATAAAATTTTTAATCTTCTAGAGCAGCTAGTTACAGGTATTACATCAGATATGTGGGAATGGTCCTGACCTTGGACATAGTCAGAGACTCCCCTGGCACCCGGTAATTTAGGTGCGCCTCTCCTGGTCATTCCTGCACCTCAGCTTCTCAAGCTCTGCCTTGTAAATTCACACGGTGTCAGGGTGCCTGTGTCTGGTTCTCCCTCATCCTCCGGCCATGCTGAAGCACACACAGAGACACCCATTGCAGCACTTTCAGAGTTCACCAGGGCCCTGCATGGGGCAGGCACAGCTACCCTGTCTCCCAGACTGACCCCAACCCCACCTTAACATTGGTGAGCTCTGCCAGTCCCAAGGCTCTGGTCCGGTTGACCCAAGGCCTCTGAGCTCTTCCTGAATGATGGAGAGGGAATGGCATCGTGCTCACTGGGCTGGGCAATCTGTCTCAGCGCTCTGGATGCCAAAGATGTTTTCCTACCAGATGGTCAGTTAGACCTCTTGTAATTAAGTAATGAGCCCCAGGACCTTTCATTACCTCATAGTCACACACTATTATGCTGACTCTCCTTATCTTCCTTAACTTTCATGTGAGAACTGCTCAGATACTTAATTCTGAAAATGATGGATGATTTTTAAATAGGCAAAGAATCTCAAATTTCCTCACACGTTATTAATATTACCTGGCCTAGGCAGACCTGCACTACAAATCCAAGAGCTCTGCATGCAAAATTCTCCTTTCCTACAGCCCACTGGCATTCAAAAGCCATCTCAACACGTTCAAAACCTAAAAGACGCAGCTGAGCATTTTTTCACCGTGTTTTATCGTCATTATGGCATCCAAAGCAAATCTTTTAGTAAAGGAATTTGTGTGATTAGCAATTATTTGGGTCAGGCAAACTCTGAACTCACAGCTGTTGCTAGGTTATCTGCATGTTTGCATGGCTATGTCCACCGTTTCTGTAGGGGATACATGAGAATTTGCATTATTAGGACAGTCAAATGTGTGCATTCTCACAAATTGTCCGGTGAAAGGTTGTTTTGTTTTGCACAAAAAGATCTGTGCTTCACCCACCGAAAAAAAGGAAAATCTTTGGCCCTCCTCACAGTACACAATCAATTATTTGGCTTTTACACTGTTGTGTTTGTTTCAGGTTTTTTTTGATAAAAACAGGAATTTTCCACATCAGTTTCTATTTTGACAATGAAGTTATTTCTTTTCAAGCAGTATTTCCAAAGGAATATTCCAACTGGCTTTTGCTGCTCAAATTTTTGTCCAATAGGGAGGGAAAATGTCAGTGCAAGAGACAAAAGCTGTGGAGTCATGGAAGGATGAGCGATCATGAGGAGTGCGTTTTACTTGGCTATTTCCAAAAATCTGTTCCTCAGTAAATAATAATTTCAAGTTCTTGTTCATCTGCATATCTCAAGTAACATTTCTAAGAGAAGCCTTTATCCTTAAAATAAAAATTCACTTGTTTCACATGCTTTTCAAAAAAGGGATGTACATACACTTCACATGCAAAATTATTTCTAGCCACCCACACTAACTTCAGTAACCACATATTCCAATTTCCATAACTCATTTTCTTCCCCACACTTTCTCCTCACTGAACTGTCAAATTACTGTTGCACTGTAATCTCCTTTTCCATACAATTTCCTTTCAGGAACCTCATTTATTTCCAGGTGCTATCAAATAAATAATCATTTTCAAAATTGATCACCAAGGCTAAAACCTGGGCTTGGACTGCTGTCATTCTACGTGGAGTTCACAGACACATGCACATGCATGCACAGACATGAAGGAAATTAGGAGAAGTCTGGCACTAAAATAAGAAATTCAAGGGATCTATAGTATTGGATTTTATATACTCCTAAGGCTATGTTAATGCTTGAAGCAGTAGATATTCACTCTATTTCACAGAAAGAAGCAACCAAGTTTTGTGCGTCCATCTCACAATTTCAGCCTACCCAAAACACCACATCCAGCACAGAGTTCTGGCCATGTTCCTCCAGGTGACATAATCCTCATTTTCCTGTCTCCAAGGCTCATCATGGCTTCTGACATGCAGTTTGAAGTACCTGGTACTAAAACCCATGGAAGAAGTTATATGGGCAGAACATCACATATCACATGCAACACCGCAATAATAGACACAGCATACTCTACTAGAAACAGAATTATTCATTTCCTTATTTAACTTTTCTATCTCCATCCTCCGATATCAATGAAGTTGAATAGAATCCCTACTCCAGTGTAGCCATATAAACTGGTTTGGTAAGTTACGAGAGGGAATTGAAGGATGACAATTTCCAAAAGGAAAAATTGAAAAAGAGGATGCAGCCTTCACAACAGCTGAACCCCCTTTAAAACAGTGGGTTTTTTCCAAAGTATCCTGGTCTGATGTAACTCTGCCACTGTTTGCTTGCTTTGACTCCAGAATTAGACTCTCCAGGTGCATTTGTCAAGCCCCTTCCAGATCTGCTTGGATGCTCAGTCCAAGGGTGCACTTACAGGAGCAACTGGTTGGCAAGAATTCATTAAAATTATCTGGTTTTGTCATAATTTATGCATTTTCAAAAATGTGTTCATTCTGATAGCATTTGTCCTAGGAAGAAATAGAAGAAATTGCAAAGTTCATGTATCTTATTTCAACCTTTTTGAATGACAGTTTTGATTTTCTTTTTCCTGAAATGGACTTTCAGAAAAAATAGTTACAGAAGTTACAAAAGATTGAAATTAAGACCAAACATTTTGACTTATTTATCTGCTTTCCTGGAATTTCGCTTACTTGGAAAGGGTAGGTTTTCCTTTCCAGTTGGGAATGGAAATTCAGAGTTTCCTTGAAACAGATCTAGTTTCCACCCATACTATTTGCCATCAAACGTGCTTTTAAACGCTAAGAAAGGATTTTCAAATAATCAAAAACATATCAAAATTGCTTGAAGCTTCATCTGTATTACACAGAGGAAATAGTGCTGTGGTCACTGTGACCAAGATAAGTCCCACAGTAGAGCACACGGATCCAAATGGTAGGTCTTCTGCAGTGCCTTTTTCAATTGGAAGATCCCCAGACCAAGCAACATGCCAGAAAGTAGCACCCAGCTTTCACAGAGCTAGGCACCAAAAGATTGATCACATCCAACAGTGGCAGAAGATAGCAACTTTTGCAAATATTTAGTGTCAGTGAGCTTTAATGAAGGTTTGAACCAGAAACCTAAAGCATCTCTCAAAGCAGAGTGTGTTGTCCCTGGAATAGGAGACATTGATGCGGTACTCCTTCTATGTGATGAAACTCTGACTTGTTTCAGAAGGGCACTTCCAAAATTCACTTTTACCAGAATCCTGAAAGTATAATTACTGGAGATATCACTTCTAAAATCAGATAGGATAGAACATGAGATCCATTGCACAAACAAGTCAAGACTTTGGATCACACAGTACAAAAACTCCATGGTCTCAGTCTTCCTTTAATCAATCAGTAAGAGGCTGTCCTACTCGATGACATGCCCGGAATTTTTTTTCCATTCCCAAATAATTACAAGGAACATGGAAATTCTCCACTGGGAGAAGATTAATGAGTGTGTAAGTATACGGGGAACTGGAAGAGATGTTACTCCACCGAGAACAAATGAATCATGGGAAAATACTTTGAAGAATGTCACATTTTATGAAATAAAATCTCTGCATTATTCTGGAGTGTTTTAGGACAGGAAAAAAGTACCTGTGATGACACCAGGCGTACCGAGAACTTCCAATATAGGCTTGTGCTGCCAAGTATTCCCGGAGCAGTGATTTAATTTTGACTGTGTCACCACTGCTATGTCAGGCGTACTGCTGCAAATGCAGCTCTCGTGTCATTCCAGCTTGGCTGTTGCTGTCTTTCAAAATCCTCGCCATGTGTGACACTACAAATGGACAAGTCAGCAATGTAATCATAGCAATAACAAATTATAATTGCTTGTATGGGTAAGATCAATTAAACATTACTACAGGTAGCAGTTGTTATGGGGTCAAGTCTGGGAGTAACAAAACTAAAAAGCAGCCTGAATAAAATGAGCTTTTTGCAGACATATGCTAACCAGGTGTGTAAATGTTTGCCTGCTCTCAACCTCAGCAGAGCGGCTTGATGGGGAAAGGCCACCGGTGGGTGTTTGCCTCGGAGAGTGGGGCTTCTGTCCTGACATGGATCTCCCAGATCCAGAAATGAGATTATTATTTCTCTGCATTCCACTACAGCAATTTAAAAAACAGACCAGACAGGACCTCTTGTCATATGATGTACACAGAAATACTAAAATTTGCCATCTCCCCTTTTGAGCAGGAGCACAGTAGTTCTCCCTTGGTAGTTCCAGTAGATGGAGCAGCTCCAATCCTGACGCGGGCTCAGCAGAGACCCGGTGCTGGAGAGAAAGCAGTCAAGGAAACTGAAGAGAAGCCATGTGGATGGATGCATAGCTGTCCCATGGAAGAGTCCCCTTTCATCTACTTAATAGCGCTTTCCCTGCAAGGACATGTAAAAACTTGACCACTGGCCACGCAGTAAGCTGACACCCATTTTTTTAGCTCACACAAATCATCTGACATCCTTCAGCTCCCTGGTGGGTGAAATGGAGCTGAGGTGCAAATCCCACAGAGATGGAACTCTAAGACCCCATCCCAGCAGCTCATGTTGCAGACTGTTACTGATACAGGGGTCTGGACCAGCCAGATGAGCACTAAGCCAGGACCTGCTCCCACTTCCGTGCCATGATGCAGACACAGCCTTCTGAGGTCCCCTGGGGACAGGCCTTCACCTTCCCAAGACTCTAGAATATGGACCATTTAATGACAGATTGCATGTTATCATGCCCCAGTTTAGCTGACCTGAAGTGTTGGCATGCACAGCTCACAGATAGTGCTGTACACAGTTCAAGTTTGCTTTGCCTTCAGTAATCTTGTCCAGCTGCAGATGGACTCCCAAGCAGCAGAAACTCCCATGTCAGACACATGCCACTTTAAGTTTCTCACTGTACTGTGGAAATTTGTGTCCAGAAAGAAGGAACCAGAAGCAGCAACATCCAGATCTTTTCTTCTCTCCAGGTCGTGAAACAGGAGGGAGCACAAGGCATCAACCACCACATGATAAATCAAGAGCAAGAAAATCAGTCATGCTCTCCTGAGGAGGAAAAGGTGAAATATCTCTCTAGGAATCAAAATATAAAATGGACAACCACTAAACCATGCTGAGGATCAATCCTCCCTTATACCTTACACAACTGAAGTCAACAAGTATTTCTCCCTTGACAAAAATGGCAACATAAACTTTTTCCAGCCTAAAGTGACCCATTTTATGTGGCAGTCATAGAGATAAATCTGAGATTGTGAATTTAGCTATTAACTAAATACAGAGACAGAAAAGCTATGCTCTAGCCACCTTCTGACAACTACTGTGCACTTGTGTCAGTAGGACATGTATTGGCCAATTTTGGGTGACACACAGAGAATCACAGAATCACAGAATGCCAGGAGTTGGAAGGAACCTCGAAAGATCATCCAGTCCAATCCCCCTGCCAGAGCAGGATCACCCAGACTAGGTCACACAGGAATGTGTCCAGGCGGGTTTTGAATGTCTCCAGAGAAGGAGACTCCACAACCTCTCTGGGGAGCCTGATCCAGTGCTCCATAACCCTCACAGGAAAAAAAGTTTTTCCTCATATTCAGATTGAACCTCCTATGTTCCAGCTTGCTCCCATTCCTCCTTGTCCTGTCATTGGCTATCACTGAGAAGAGCCTGCCTCCTTCCTCCTGACACTCACCCTTTACAAATTTATAAACATGAATGAGGTCACCCCTCAGTTTCCTCTTCTCCAAGCTAAAGAGACCCAGTTTCCTCAGCCACTGCACATAAGAGAGCTGCTCCACTCCCTCAATCATCTTTGTGGCTCTGCACTGGACTCCTTCAAGCAATTCCCTGTCCTTCTTGAACTGAGAGGCCCAGAACTGAACACAGTATTCCAAATGCAGTCTCACCAGGGCAGAGTAGAGGGGAAGGAGAACCTCTCTCGACCTACTCACCACACCCCTTCTGATACACTCCAGGATACCATGGGCCTTCTTGGCTGCAAGGGCACATTGCTGGCTCATGGTCATCCTGCTGTCCACCAACACCCCCAGGTCCTTTTCTGCCTGGCAGCTCCAGCCACTCGTCCCCAAGCCTGCAGCACTGCATGGGGTTATTGGGACCGAAGTGCAGGACCCCACACAACACGTAACTTGGAAAGGTGTGAAAATCATACATGTTAAGCTAAACCAATTTTTAAAATTGTGACAGACCCATAGAAAATACAAGTAACCAAGAAGATGATAGTGAAAACATAACCATCAAACGTACAAAAGGAAAATCAGAACTGGTACCACTGCAGTCAGACTGCTATATAGCAAGTTTTATTGACAGAATGGCTTGTTACTCACTGTGCTTCCTAAATAAATGAACTAGAAGGGAAAATCCATTCCTGAAGTGAGACTTGGGCCAAAGATGGCAAAGTGAGGCAGGGTCCCCTGGCTGAAGATGACAATGACTGTCAAACAATCAATATTCACAGAGGAAGAACCAGTCCTGACACAGTCCAAAGCTGATTGCTATCACTGACTGCTGGATCCTTCTTCTGCAGCCAGTGACTTCTCTGATTAGATTGGAGGAACAGTGGTTTCCCCTCTGGATAATTTCCAGAATATTTTCCCTGTCCCAGAGTTTTAGTAGATTAATATTAATCTACTTGGGGAGATTTCCAGAAGGTCTCTGGAGCTGCATGATGACAAATTCCCTCACTACTGCAGTCTGCCTTTGAGCTGATCCTGGATGTGCTCAAGGAAGCTCTTTCCCAGGTGTTAATCAGGGCAATTCATTGATTCCAGGTCCTGAGGAGAATTGGCTAGATCATCATTTTTAATCAGTCTAGGATTTTAGGGCAAAGAAAATTGTTTTAAATGAGTCAGAGCAAAAAATCCATCAACCCTTCAGCTCTGTGCATATTTCTCTCTAAACTGTAATTTCATCTTTGGAAATTCCAGTAATGTCAATCAGAGCAAACTAAGAGTCTCAAGGAATAATGAAATAAAACAAAGTATTCAGTGTTACATGCAGCACAACTTCGGATTGATTTAAAAACTAAAGTGGAACTTCTACAAAACCCTGAGGAAGTTTTACATTCTCTAGTGTCAGCAAAGCAGGAATAATCATCCTTTCCTCCAGAGAAATTCAAAAAGAGCTATAAACACCTACAATAAATCTAAGACTTGTGACCACTTCTTAAATTGAATGTGTTGGAGGGTTTTTGCTGCAAATCCCAAGATACTCTCAGTATTATTATATTTTATTATACTACTTAAATAAGCTTTAAAATTTATACACTGGACTAGGTATATTAACTTCCATAGTAGCTGTAATCCAGTAAAGAGTTTACAAAAGGAAAAACCTTAGTAATTTTTTTATATTGTTTCATATTTCAATGTAAAAGCCAACACTGATTCTCTTTTTTAGCCTTGGTATTATGTGTTAGATTTAAAAGTCCCTGAAAATTATTCCCTGATTTTTTAGTTGTAAGAAAAAGCAAAGCTCTTTTATGTGAAGGGATAGGTGAAATAATAGCCCTCTCCAGCCTAAATACCACACACACCACCACCCAAAAGAGAAGCACGTACAAAAGGTAAAAGGGTTTTACCTGCTATTCTCCTGTGAACATGCATATTTTAAGCAAACAAGGAGATCAAAGAAAAAGGAAATGCAAAGGATACAACTTGAAAAAAACTTCACCAGCATGGCAAGGTAAAAGAGAAAGCAGAAATGGCAGAGAAAGGGCAGAGAAAAGCCACTGCCTCCTGTTGCCCAAGTCTTTCAATGTTCAGAAAAAACATGCATGCTGCTTAAAAGTGAGCACCCTCTATTGAGAAGGAGATTGAACCTTCCTCAGTTTCTTCTCTTCACAAGAGCCCGCTGTTGCTGCCCAGCATGTGCCTGGAGGCCCCCCACGTCCAGGCAGGTCCCCATGAAGCCAGTGTCCCCAGGATCAGGAGAATTTCCCAGGCAAAGCTCAGATCATGAGGGCAAAGCATTTGCAGGTTCAGCACGCAACGCCTAGCAGCTCCCGGAGTGCCCCATGTTAAACTGTCCCGCTGAAATCACCGGCTCTGCTCATGTTCGTACTGATATTTGCAGCTCCCTTACCTATTGCACACTTGCATCCTAAATTTAAAAGCCCAAAGAAGTCATCATTGTGCAGTTATGATTACAGAAGTGTAACATGAAGGAGAAAATGGTGTAAGAAGGGAGAATTAAAGAAGTATAGTGAAGTGTTAGTACAAGTGGGTATTGAAAAAAATTAAGAAAACTGCTTGCAAGACTAATGGCACCGAAAGAAAATTTAATGTTTAAGTCAATTATTATTCATTAAACATTAAGACTGTGACAGGACTTAGAAACTGACTGTGTTGGCCTTCACTGGGTTATCAGTCTGGGGGCTCCATTGCCACAGAATACCCCAATTCAAAGAAATAGCATGGTTCAAAACTCTTTAGCAGTCTGCACAGTCACTCTCCCAGAGAGGCTTTTGGAACCCAGGAGACACAACACTGAAGCAGAAGCAATCCTACCCAGGAAGCCTCCCAGCTCGTCTTTCTCTTGACCTATTTGTGAAAATTTCCCACTGAAGGAAGCTCCACAAGCTCCCCAGGCAGCCTGTTTCGCTGTCCTCAGAGGAGTGTCCCATCCAAACCAGTTGCCACTGCAGGCTTTGCAACATCCCACATCAGCTGCAGTGTGTCATGAGCCTGTTAAACACAGATTTTGGCTGGAGTATGAGGCTTTATTTTTAATGTTATAAAAGTTAACATGAAAAAAGTGAAACTGAGTAAATATACTGATTAGAGTAGTTTTATTCTCCACTTTTTGTTTAAGAAGTCATTGTTTATTGGTGTATTAATGCCAGTATTTGTTAATTTAGAAGGTTTGTCTGTAATGAAGAGTAAGAGTTAATTTACTGACTTGTTCTACTACTTCTACCTCTCAGATGTCTGCTTCATTGGAGTCACCGTGGTGTCTCTCTTTTAATCCACACCTTACTTGAAGGTTCAAACCAGTGTTAAATCCCATGCAAAGTGCTGTGAATCAAATGCAGATGATATTGGTCTTTTTGGTCTGCCCTGTGCCAATCATAGTGACAAACAGACTACAGAGCCACACATAAGTAACATTTTTATATTAAGCTATATTTGTGTTATACAAGGGAGTTCAGTGAACTGGTCAAAACTTGTCTTTGGACTGCTGTCCTGGATCAGAGCAGAGATCCATCTAGCTCAATATTCTGTTTTTATAACATAGCAAGTCCCCTGAACTTCAGAAGAAAGCTTTTAAAATATCACACAATAGTCAGACACGGATTGAACTAAGCTCTGCATTAAATCTCAGTATTAAATCTAATTTTTAAAGACAGGATTATCCCAAAAGAGTAAGATTTAGTAATAAACTGCTAAAATCTCACAGAGCAAAAAGATGTAAAAATAGCTTTAAAGTAGAAACTAATTTAGTAGCGATGGATAAAGACAGTATTAGCAAGAGAGAGGTAGGCTCCAGCTGTCATCCTTTCTGATCTCAGAACCAGATCCAAAGAAACATTTGCATTACTAACTGCTCTGTAGATACAGAAATTGCTGTGAAATCAGCAGGATCTCAGTACCCAAATGGAAACCAGGCACGGCCTTTCTCCTTCTGCACTAGTTCATGCACCCTTGTGTTCCACTTCAGCCAGGTTTGGATGGATCCTTATTCATAAGATTCATGCAGGTACCGAATTTTAAACTCCAGCTGTACTGACCTCATGGCAGTCAGGCAGAATCCAACTCTGTATAATCATAGGACCCCAAAACCACAGGACACCTGAGGTTGGAAGGGACCTCTGAGGGTCATCTGTACAACCCTCCTGCTCAAGCAGGGCTATCTAGAGCATAGTCCTGCTGTCTTCACTGAAACTATTTCCAAGGGACGAAGCTAACTACTCAGGTGTATCTTTGCATGTAAAAGCCTCCAGAGGATCCTAAGGGAAGATTTCTGTTCTTACTGCAAGAAGTTTAATTCCAAATCTTCACTTCAGAACAGACAAACAATGTCAGCTGTGGCAATTCAGAGGTTTTCAGTGAGTCACCACCCAAGAATGACTGCAGGCATCCCTCCTGTCGAAAGGATATGTCAGCAACACTGCATTGTACTGAGCTCTACCAGCAAACAGACACTTTCTGAACTGTGATCAATGAGATCTCATTTGTAGCTATCCCTGAATACTAACCATATGTGACAAAGACTGGAAATTAGAGCTCCCTAACTTTTGGGGTGGAATTCAGCTCCTGATTCATAGGCAGAGCCTTAGGTGTCTACGCATGCACTAGTAGTATAAAGTCACATTGCAGTCAGCTCCAGAACTTGATTTTGTTGAAAAAATGTAACTGTCTAATATTGTTTGGTATGCTTCAGGGGATCCAGGAATTCTGCATAGGGCTGGATGACTTGGCACTGCACCCATGAGATGTTGAGTTTCATCCTGAGCAGCTTCAGAGGTCAAGCATGATCTCCTAAGCTGATATCCCAGAACACCTTGGACCATGTTTATGCACACTGTCCAGATTCAGTCACCTGACACGGGCACCCAGTGCCACCTGAGATGCTTGTCTCCAGCTACAGTTCCAGAAGTGGACAGGTCTCTTTTAGGTCCTACACCATATCTGTCAGGCCCATGCAGGTGTGTCAAATGCACGACAGCATCTCAAATTGCACTTGTAGCACATGGTATCCCTTTACAGTCACTGGAGAGAAAATAGCAGTTTGCAACAACTATTTTAGACAGGTTCTTTGTGATGACATGAATTGCATCATGGCCACGTCTATTGCTATAGATACATATTGTATAAAGAGGCTCTAGATTATGAGCTCAGATACAGATCTTAATACTGTAGACATCTTCTTCTGATTAGATGAGAAACGCCCCAAGAAGTACACTTCCTCATATTACAGGGGTTTTCTGGAGGATTTTCTTTTTCCTGTATAAAAAAAAAATGGTAAGTTTTGTGTGTCTGGTTTAAACTTTAATGTTCTTAATCATAAAAAAGGCAAGTATATTTCATTTGGCAGAATGTTTTCTTATCAGCAGCTCATTTCAGGAGTGAAAGCCTTCAAATTTTTCACAAAATGTAGTATGAGAATTTACTAAATTAAGTCATAACCAAGAGTGAAAGAGAGTTGGAATTATTAGATTCCTTAAACTGCAGAAATAGATTAAGGGACAAACATAAATAGAATTACATGCCTCCTCGCAGTGTCTGCCAATGAATATTCTATCCAATCAAAGTGAATACATACTTGATAGAATCAAGGAAAACTGTTGTGAGTGGGGTGGCTAGTTATTGAATGGAAGGTTGGCAGTGGAACAAGTAATGACAGCTCATCACTAGCTCATCAAAATGGGCATTTCAATGTTGAACTGAAATCTGTAAATAAATAATTTAAGACACTCGAACAAATTCTATTTTCCAGGAAGTGAATTCAACAGAAGTACCTAACACTTATTGCAAGACCCACTTTTGACAGTTTTGCGAGTGGGAAGTGTTTTAGGAGGAACAGTCCTTCAGCCATTAAGAGTACAGCAGAAGCAGCTCACACCATGATTTCTGTGATTTACTTATGTAACTTTGGCATGGGCCTTTATATACTACAAATGTGTGTGTTTATGTACTCCTAAGGGACGTCTGTCTCCTACAAAGACAGGCTGAGAGAGTTGGGGTTGTTCAGCCTGAAGAGAAGGCTCCAAGGAGACCTTATAGTGACCTTCCAGTTCCTGAAGGGGGGCTACAAGAAAGGTGGGGAGGGACTGTTCACAAGGGCATGCAGCGATAGGACAAGGGGAAATGGTTTTAAACTAGAGCAGGGTAGATTTAGATTAGACATTAAGAAGTTCTTCACTGTGAGGATGTTGAAACACTGGCACAGGTTGGTCAGAGAGGTGGTGAAGGTCCCATCCCTGGAGACATTCAAGGTGAGGCTTGATGGAGCTCTGAGCAAACTGATCTAATTAAAGGCGTCCCTGCTCACTGCAGGGGAGTTGGACTAGAGGACCTTTAAAGGTCCCTTTCAACCAAATACATTCTATGATTCCACAATAATTATCAAGGAGAATGGCAAATTAACAATTGTTTCAATGTAATGAATAACAAATATTTTACTGAGCAGAACAACAACAAAAAATAGAGAGAGTTATTATTTTCTCATTTCTAAACCAGGAAGATATAGGCTTATCACACCAAATTAAGCCAAGCACAATTCTCTAAAAAATTTGGAATCAAATAACATTTTTGCTTCCGGTTTTCGCATCAGATTATAGACCACAAATTTGAAAATTTGTGTATTCTCACAGGGGAGAATGGCAAGATGCATTTTTAGTTATATTTGGAGCAGCAAGGCTCCAAATCAAGGGAAGTCATTATCCTCCTCTATTGGGTATTGGATTGCTGGGTCTGGTTTTTGGCCCCCCAGTTGAAAAGGCATGTAGATAATCTTGAGAGCATCTACTAGTGGGCAATACCACTAGTTCAGGAGCTTAGACAACAAGACCTAGGAGGAGACACTAAGGGAGATGAGCTTGTTGAGTTTGATCAAAAGGAGTCTAAGGGATGATCTAACAGAGGTTAGCAGCTGCCTGATGGGTAGTTACAAGGGTGACAGGTTTGGGAGGGTCAGGTTGGGCTTTGTTTCACAGTAGGCAGCATGGGAGAATGTGGCTGTGACACCTCTGTCCTAGAAGGTTTTCAAGACTCAGATAGGCAAAGCCTCTGCTGACCTGGACTAAAGTTGTCCTGCTTTGCGAGGGAGCTTGGATTAGGCACCTCCAGAACTTCATGCCATCAGCTTGCCTGTGACTCCTTGCATCGATGGCTGCACACCCAAACCATTCCTCCAGCCTGATCCTCTGCCCAGCTCAATGGTTGACTGGGGCCCAGGGGGGACAGGAGCAGAGGCAGTAATACATAGCAAAGAAAAAGCTCCCTGGATAGATCCAAGTTTCCCTCTCTACAAGGAAAGATGGTAACAACTCTCTCTGCATCAGCAGCTTTCCTAAACTAGCATACACAGAAATAAAAGCAATTCTACCTTTCTTAAATAATTTGTCTCATTTGTAGCAAGTAATATGAGCTTTTAATATTCGTGTTCATATTTTCAGGAAGAAAAGGCAGGAGAAGGTTTGGAAATCAGAGAAACAGCTGTTCTGGCATCAGTGGAAGGCACCATATACATTCAGCAAATTTGCCTTCTTAGGAAAGCGGACTTACTGACTCAAAATTATGTCTTTGAAAGGGAAAAGTAACTTTAAGTATGTGACATGAGGACAAGAACAATTAAACATCGTTCTTGCCTCATTCACACCTGCAAAGTGCTCACAGAAATGCACTTCACTCTTTCCCCTTCCTTAGGTGAAATGTCTCCAGATGCATATTAAGGCACAGCATTCTCATGTGCCTGTTGCAAGACTTGGAGCAAGGAACAAAGCCATTTCCTGTGTTCAGAAAACCCTACAGTTTGGGTGTAAGGCCCTTGTGAATAAGTGCTCCTTCACTGCTGCCCAAAAGTGAATGAGAACAGAGGAACATAGAATATGCAGAGCATCATTCAAAACTGTTCCCAGTCTGCCCTGGTTATTTCGTAGGTGCACAGATTTCAGACTGCAGATGATGGTAAAAATCATCCAATCCAACTTGCAACATAGCAGAAAGCTGGGAAAAGCCTTGCCATTCCTGCAGCGTGATGGCTAATCCATGGTGGAGCTGTGCTTTCTTTTTAATATATATAAAGGATCAGCAACACACTTCTGTTCTTAACCTCCCCCACGTGCATGAGAAAGTAAACGAAAGCCAAGTAAAGAAAATGGGACGCAGAGGACCATATTTTCAAAGTGCAGCTCTTAAACTGTCACCCATTACAAGCCCCATGCGCATTAGACCTGTTTATGTCACATTTGCACTTGCAGATGGAAGGCCTCTGGCACAATTACTGCTCATTTGACACCAGCAGAGTATTGACACCCGAGGCCAATTGGGCCCTGCCAGGAGCAGAGGCAGCTCTGTGAAAGTTGAGTTTGCTTTTGCAAGAAATTGAACCAAAAGCCCTGTGATTTTGGTGGATCAGGTCTCTGCTGGGTCAGTGGGCTTGGCTCCATCTGTAGCTATGGCACATGCAGTGCAGAACAGGCAGCTGCATTCGAGAGGTGGGGAAGGAGCGGGACCGCCTGTCCTGGTGGCAAAATACAACCCTAACACAGCTCCAGCAGCTGCTTCACAAGCTGTTGAGAATGAATTGCCACCATTTGCAACACAGGGTATTGCAGTAAAATGGCTTCAATTTCAGGAATCTTTAGTGCATCCATCTGTAATTCATGGCAGTTCAGCTGCTGCTGCATGGGTGGCTGAGCCGTCCCTGCAAAAAGTGGTGGGAGACATTCCAACTGTTTGAAAATAAGATAGACATCAGAAGGATCAGCTCTGCTCTATCCCAAACATCTTCCTGCACAAATTCACATTACAGACACGGAAAGTGACTGGGAAAAAAAAATCAGAGATTTATATTGACACAAAGAAAGGAAATAAGTAACAACCATGATCAGAATTACCAGGTTTGTACATGTCCCAGATGGCAGAAGGCACAGCCCATCCACATTACAGGAAAAAGTGCTTGGAGTACAGATATTTTTAGTTGAAAACTTAGACTATGGAAAGAATAGTCTTGGCCATATTTTGCCCATTAAGCTCACTGAAGTGCTCTGGGATAAAGAAATGAGTGAGCGAATCCTTGGCCAGATTCCACCTTGGCTTCCCTCTACGGCAACCAACTTTGCAGCTAATTCTTGTGCACCCCATGCTCCATCAGAGCATTTACTAAATAACTTTAAGTACATAATTATCCCCCTCCCATTTAGGCATTAAACAAACACTTAAGTTTTGCTGGAGCAGGGCCCCTAGTGAGTAAGAGTAATCATGGATTACTGGCAGTAGCCAACGAAATCAATACTTAATGCCTTGCAGCAGGGCCCCTCACATGAAGGACTCTTGTCCAGAGTGAGACCAGGAGGAGAGTTTGTTCAGATCTCACCAAGCTCTCAGACACAGTAGTGGGATTCAGTTCACCTAACAGCAGATACTTCCAATACAGATGTTGACATCTGCTCATCACCTTCAACTCTATAAAGATAGGAGACTGAGAGAAATAGTGTGCCCTTGAACTGTTCTTCTGATCTCTCTAGAGATCTAGAGGTCTGGGGGGTTCATCCTACACCCCATTAAGTAGTACACAGTTGGCAGTATAGGGGCCAGCTCAGGGTAGACACATTATCTTTACAGGGTGAATCCTTCCACCTGTCTGCTGAATACAGGGACTGTCTGCCCCCCTGTGCCCTTACAGAGTTGCTGAGACCCAGCTGTGGGGGCCAGTGGGGAGCCCTGGCCTGGCCTAGCCCAGAAAACTGGGGCTGACACACCTCTTTCTGGAGAGCAACCCGAGCCTCTCAGTAAAAAAGTTTGAAGCTCAAGAGAAGCCCCGTCCCAAATGGGAGCTAATCCCGTCCCTGAATGTGCAAGGCAAATGCTCCACAAGAGGGCCCCCAGACAACATCAGAGCCTGGAAGACACCCCTGCCCCCCTGAACTGCCCACCCAGTGCTGAGATAGGGACCCTCCTGTCTCCTTTCCCCAGCCCTTGGCCCTGTGGCAGCCCCAGAAACTGCCTCCCCCAATCCCATCTGACAGAGAAACGGTAAGCGATGTCCCTATGTGTCACAGCCCTGCATTTCAGTATCCACATGTATCACATGTAGCCTGACTGAGGGAGATGCCACAACAGGAACTGCTTGACATATATATCTTTAATATTGGCAATGGTTTTAGTTCATCAGACTCTTGCTGAGTTCCTGCTTTCAGGTGAGGTCATTCCATTCAAACTCATGTTTAACTTTCTCTACTGAAGTTATTTACTCGAAGCTGGTTTAACTCACTTGCAGCTTCTGTCCCTGGTGCAAGACTCGGATCTCCTTGGGTGTGGTAACATGCCTACTGTGAGAGTCAAAGTGCAAAGAGCCAAGTCAAAGGGCACTATTCCTCTCTTCTCCTATGGCTGGAGAACTGAGGTCCAAAGGGACCAGTTAGCCAGTGTCACACATGAAGTCTGCAGCAACAGACATAACCCATTCCTCCTGAGCTTTATCCTCACAGCATCCTAACTAGAGCAAAGACTGCCACCAACTTGGTTTCTACCTTGCTTGCAGGGTTTTGTGGTTGTTAGTAAAAGAGCTGAGTCTCCTGGTGTGAGCTGTGATGCTAGCTTGGGCTGTGTTGGAGTTACGGGGCTTTAATAGGATGTGAACGCGGCTGTGCTATGTCCCCTAGAAACATTCCCAGCCTGGCGATAAGGTTCTTTGTCAAGTTGTACTGAATACCCTCAGCGCAGACAATTCAATAGCTGCTGGGCTTAGATGTAATCTAGCTCAGAGGTTGCGGAGATGCTGTCCTGGAGGTTCACAAAGCAGGGAAGAAGGCAACTGCATTTTCCACAGGTCAGTGTAGAATTCACTCTTCATCCCAAGCAGCTGCAAACAGAGGTGGTGAAAGGCTTCTGGAGAGCAAGTACTCTGCTGATGACTTCAGAGTATCTCCCCAGTGAGCAGGGAGGCCCATATCAAGCATCAAGAGCACATGTGAACAGCTGCCACAGGAGGAAACCGCTCAAGTTATGAAGTTTGTTTTCAATTCTTTCCCCAAACTCAGCTCCATATGTTGCTACATTTTTCCAGCCTTTGCAAAGTGATTCATGTGGCATGTTGCCTAACATTGCACGAAGTATGCCCATACGAGGCCTCACGAGTACGCGGGAAAAGCTCTGCATTAAGGCAGGTCCCACCTCTACAAGGGCAGACAGAACTAACATCACTGCCCACAGTGCTGCTGCCTTTCTTCAGCCAAATACCGAAATCCCATGGAGCTCCTGCATTTCCCAGCCCGCAGTGCCTCAGGGCTAATGGTTTGAAGTTCCTGACTCTTTTGCAGCTCCAGTCATGCTGTTGCATCCAGTTGAGGGAAGGCGCTGCAACTCTGGCAGTAAACTCTGTCCTCTTGGCCATAAACATCCTGCAAATAACCCTCTGGTGTCTTTGGCCCAGCACCATGCCTGATGCTCCCACATAGATCTCTTTGTCCAAGATTTACAGAGCAACGTGACGTAAACAGCATCTTCTGTCCGGAAACATAGTTGCAAACTCTCAAATTATTTTGTGCTGAAAAGATATACCATAAAACTCGAGGGGGCTTTTAATAAGATGTTAGCAGTAAAAATCTACGTAAGTCTGCCCATAAACTTAAGTGAGCACTATGAGAGCAGGAGATGGACATGCAAACCCCACATGCTGTTTACTTGGGGTGATTTTGCTAACATTTGTAGCTCTGGTGTAATAACCCTTCACATAAATACTGCAAGACTCCACTACATAATTTTCCCATCTTCAGTGTCATCATAGAAACACGGAATGGTTTGGGTTGGAAGGGACCTTAAAGATGATCCAGTCCAACCCCTGCCATGGGCAGGGACACCTCCCACCAGACCAGGCTGCTCAAAGCCCTGTCCAACCTGGTCTTGAACACTCCCAGCAAGGGGGCATCCACGACTTCCCTGGGCAACCTGTGCCAGTGTCTCATCACCCTCCCAGTAAATAATTTCTTCCTAATATCTAGTCTAAATCTACTCTTTTTCAGTTTAAAGCCATTATCTCTCATCTTATCATTTCCTGCCCTCATAAAAAAATCCCTCTCCAAGCTTTCTTGTAGGCACCCTACAGGTATTGGAAGGTCACTATAATAAGGTCTCCCTCAAGCCTTCCCTTCTCCAGGCTGAACAACCCCAACTCTCTCAGCCTGTCTTCTTCATAGGAGAGGTCCAACAACTCCATGTCCCTCTTATGTTGGAGGCCCCAGAGCTGGATGCAGTACTGTAGGTAGGGTCTCACAAGAGCAGAGTAGAGGGGGAGAATCACCTCCCTCAACCTGCTGGCTGCACTTCTTTTGATGCAGCCCAGTTGGCTTTCTGAGCTGAAGCACACATTGCCAGCTCATGTTGAGCTTTTCCTCAACAACACCCCCAAGTTCTTTTCCTCAGCACTGCTCTCAATCCATTCACTTCCCAGCCTGTATTTGTGATTGGGATTGCCCCGACCCAGGTGCAGGACCTTGTACTTGACCTTGCTGAACTTCATGAGGTTTGCACAGGCCCACGTCTCCAACGTGTCCAGGTACCTCTGGATGGCATCCCTTCCCTCCAGTGTGTCAATCGTACCACACAGCTTCTTGCATTTGCAAGGGACATTTTGACAGAAGATGAAATGCCTTGTGCAGGCAGGTGGAGGACATGGAGCCATCCAGCTTCAGCAGGGAAACAAAGGTGACCAGTGAGCCTGTCCTGAAGCATTGCTGGTCGGTGCTTATCTTGGGGATGAGTTTGAGGTACACAAGAAGAAATTACGACCAAGTCTTCATGCACTCTGTGCACATCGGGAGAAAAAGCTGAGCCCTTTCCCACTCACAGCTAGGAGCTACTAGAAGAAAGAGGCTTCCCACATGAGCACAACTCGACACCTCAGTGTTTCCCACAACCTGAGCAGACATCTGCGAATCCCACCCTTGGACTTCTGCACCCACCATGAATTCACAAACGGAAGATGAAAGTTCACAGGACA
Organism: Mesitornis unicolor; assembly: GCF_000695765.1. Lineage (NCBI taxonomy): Eukaryota > Metazoa > Chordata > Aves > Mesitornithiformes > Mesitornithidae > Mesitornis > Mesitornis unicolor. The sequence goes on from NW_010179559.1 coordinate 48,909, forward strand.
GCAGGTCACCTGAAAACAAGGCTCAGAGGTACATGGTGATGTAGCATTTGAGTTGTGATACTGAACCTGAAAATTTCTGTCTCAATGCATCTATCTGTGAAGGGGGACTATGGTATTCACTCCCCTCCATAAAGCTCCTCAGGGAACGTGGGTTTGAAGTCAGGGAAAGCTGCACACATCATCCTCACATATGAAGCAGCAGGTCCTGCTAAGGGAATGGGAGAGTTTTATGTGTTGAATCAAGAATAGGAGGAAGGAAAGTAAAGTTTATTCCTTTTCCCTTTCAAAAATATAACATTCTTTTCTTTTTTCTCTTTTCTTTTCAGTAATGGATTCTCTAAGAAACTATTTGTTTAAGGCAACAATTTTAGGCATTTAATTGCAGTGATGTCATTCCTAATGTGACAGTAAAGCATCTGTTGACTTTTATATTATAAACTTTATTTTATACCAAGAAAAAAAAAATCTCTGGGCTAATTTGGGTGAAGAGCCCTGACCCCAGAGCCCAAGAACAGCAAATCCCTCTCCCCAGTAACTAAGATTTGTCCTCTCCGCACCACATACGGTTTGCATGATCATCCACAGCTTTGAGAGTCCTGTAGGGTAAATCAAACACAAAAGAAGCCCTCATTACATATCTCTTGTTTTTCCTCACATCTGGCAATTTAGGCCATATTCTACTGACAGCCTAACCCAAGGTTTTCCAAACTTTCTCTACTACTTGATATTCAAGTTGCTTCACTCAACCCCACTCATTGCTTGCACTGCCATGGGCTTCCTCACCTCAGCTTTTCTCAGCCTTTCAATGGGAAATGTCTAAAAGTGATGTGGTTTTGCAGATTAGCTAGACCTCTTCCAATGGTCTTACAGAGGGATCCAGGCACAGTTCAGGAACATTAAATGGATGCTGAGAACAAATTGTATGGACAACCACAACTCTCAAATGTTCCCACATTTCTACTGTGCTCTCCTGTCCCTGTTGAGTATTTTCAGAAAGAGAATAAGAGTTGCAAGAGACACTCAATGTATGAGAGCACTATAAGACTGCTTTGATAATGTCTTAATGAAGCATCAAAAGCTGCCAAAATCAGCTGCTTCACTGTGGAGATAAGCCAAGTTGCAAACTAAGCAAAGAGCTAGCAGAGACCTCCATCAGTTGCTCTCACCAGATTCACCACATAGCCCTGTCCATCAGCCATCAAGCTCTGCTGTACAAACTACCTGGGAAATGTTCACAACCCCTCGCTCCTCCAGACAGGTAGGACCTGGGTGATGCCTGGCTCCAGGGCACAGTGGCACAGCAGAGGCAGTCCAGGATGGCAACCCCCTCATCTGCAGCGCCCACTTTACAGACAAGAAATTCAGGTAGCAGGAGACCACAAGTGATTTTCACCCCCAAAAAATGGGGTGTGGTTATTTTCTGAGCCCAGTTCACCAAGGTCCTGTTCTAATGCCTTATCTTCACTGTTAAACTGCAAAGGAAGCTGAAAAGCCACTAACCTCAACCAGCTCTATACCTCTGCCACCACCACTGGGAAATACCTGTTAAAAGAGCACTTGTCCTTCAATAAGCATTTTTTCCTTACCCAGATTAAAAATACCTATTTGTGAGATGCATCTTCAAAACTAAGTATTTTTAAATGCTCAAGCTATACTGTGATCTGCAAGCAAAAAGATATAAGATATGCTCTTCAAAATCAAGTAGCAAAGGACAACTGGGTTGGTCACTACTCCCTGGGACTGTGCACAGCTCTCAGGGGCCAAAATTTCACCCTCAGCAGTGGCTTAACGAACACATGCTCTGAGAAACATGCACTGAAATGTCCAAGTCAAAGTTCATCTATTTTAGAATTGTTAATGTGAAAAATAATACATTATTATAGGAACAAAAATCCTAGGAGATTTCCTCATGCACATTCATCACTCAGAGGATCTACAAGGAGCTTACTCAAACTTTCCATCCTTGCATTAAATGTAGCAGCACTTCGGAGCTCCAGCAAGGAGAGTCAGACCATGGCAGGCACTTCGCATGCATACAATAAAGGTGACAGTCTGTGCTCTGGGAGATTACAAAGAAGCAGATAACGGCAATAAATAGATCAGCTTTGGAAGAGCAAGCAGCATGGGAAGCATCAGGTGAAATTACACCACTTTGAGTAAGCTGTGAATGCATGGAAATTGCTTCTTATTTGACATTTTTCTGAAACCCAAACTATATCACTTGCTTTCAAGTGGACAGAGCAGTATCGCAGAAACCCTCAGCATGTTCAGCACAAGCGTGACAGCTACCAATTAGCCCAACCAGTAACTGAACACTTCAGGGAAGAAAAAAGGGCCAGAGAATCATGATCCTCAGCATTACTGTGCTGATTAGAGTCTCTCTGTAAATTACAGCTGGGTCACCTGTAACAGTCTTCTCGCCTGCTGTTGAAAGTTTCTTTGCTGGTTTTCAGTTCTAAGAGAAAAATCTTCTAATGATAATCGAACTTAAAAAATAAACCTTACTTCTTCAGTAGCTCTCCAATTCATAACAGCAAAACGAAGCAGATTTGGAGAACAGACACCTGCTTTTATGCCGTTTGATTTGCTGAGATGAGGCCTGCATTCACTTTCTGAGATCAATGAGAGCTCTCTGATGGATTTCATTGCACGAAGCTTTATAAAGCAATGGTGTCCTTAGACTTAGTTTTGAAAAATCTGTATTGCTGAGTCTGGGATACACTTTGTCACACTGATTTCTAGATCCATGTGCAAAGCCTTATGTGCAAGTTCTCCAGCTCATGAAGGGCAGATATGAAGACCCAGCAGCAAGAATGCACTTACACTTTCAACAGGAGAAGGTATTGTAAGAATGAGGAAAGGAGAGAAGATGAGAGAGGAATTCATATTCCTCTATCTTATTATATAGAACTACGGAAAACAGAGGAAGAAGAAACTTGAAAAGAAAAGGATCCATTTCAGCATGAGAGGAGATTTCTCAGAGAAAGATCAGGGGGACTCAGAGCAGCAGAAGCGAGTGAGAAGCAGACATGTACAGATGACCTGGGTACATCTCCTTGGCCGAATGTCCATCCCACAACAGGCCACCTTAAGGATTAGCATCCATGACATTATTTCTAGAAGTGCTACATGTTTACCACCACTACCAGTTTTCGAAGGGAACTGACATCTCTAAATGATTTTGAAAAAACACAGTATAGGGTTTTAATATGTTTTTCATGATTCAGAGTATGTGAGGATCTCTCGTCATTACATGGATGGGGAAGAGAATGCTGCTTTTTTAATGTTTTGCCAGGTAAACAGAAACCTAGATTAAAAGATATAAATCAAGGCTTTATTTTTCTAATAAAATTCTTCAGTACGAAACCCCCCAAACTGTATAATTTTAGAGAAGTTGGTCACTAGGAAAAGGCATTGTTTTCTTTCTTTCTTTTTTTAAGCACATTAAAAATGGATAAAATGAGCACACAGCCCTCCAGCAGCTCCCAGCCTGCCCACCCTCCGGAGTTCGGTTGGAAAATTGTGCTTGGAAAACATCTACAAAAATGTTGGCAACTGTATCTCAGCTCTTCCCCAAAAGACCTAACGGGCTTCTATTATCCAAACAGATCAGATGGCTCAGAAAATCCACATCTGTACCGAGCTGCCGAGTGGGAAATGAGATCAAAATGTGAAAGTAAGACCTTCCTATAGCTCCTTCGCAAGTGACATTAACAGCAGACAGAGGAGAGGGAGGTTTGGCTTCTCCGTTCCCCCTCGTTCCCCTCGACTCCTGAAGCCCCAGCAGAAGGAGGATGTTGGTGACTGAGCAAGGTCCCCCATGGGACCAGCGAGCACCTTCCCAGCTGATTACTCAGAGGAGGAATGAAGAGCTTTGGTTTTGGCCAGCCCTTGTGATGGTCTCAGCTACCAGCATTATACTGGAACAGACGAACCAATCTTTGCAGCCCAGAGAGAGAAAAATACAAACAAAAGCACTTTCCACTGGTTGTTTTAAAACCAGAGACAATACCTTTAAAATAAGGCCTGTTTCCACTAGTTTGGAGATTCCTTTTTTAAATACATCGGGGCCTGTTAGAAGGATTGTTAAGATTAAATTCAGCACACAAGTTTCTCTGCTCATAGTCTTTCTCCCTCTGGACAATACAAAAAAATATATTGCACATTTTCTTTTCTGCTCTGGCAGTGACTGCTGTTGTTATGTTCCTCCCTCTCTGCTGATGCTGCCCATTAAGCAGACACCCAAATGGAGAAAATCAACAGGAGAAAAGGTTTTTGAAGTGAAGGTCACCTCACATCACTTAAAGTTGCTACGATTAGCTCATTTGAACTCCTATGGACTTGAGAGAAGCGGTGTTTGGAGGTGAACCCAGCATTTTCTTCAGTGATGTGGTTCATTCACTACAATAAAGTTTCCACCAGAGTGAATTTGAGTTTAGCTTTAGTCTTCCTAGTTTCTACTGTTGTGTCACAGCACAGAGTGCTCTCTGCACACCTGGGCATTTCCTCAGTATTCAGGAAAGCATGTTCTAACTCAAGCTGAATCCCCCAAAATATAACCAGAGACCCCATTTCTAGGATACAAAAAGGAATTAGACTCACACAGCCCAGGGCAATAAAAAATAACGTGAAATGAGAGGAGATTTTCTGTGTGAATAACTGAGTATTCAGATGGAAAAGCCTCATTAAAGGAATATAAAACCCATAACTAATCAGATCTACATAATTATTCTGATGTTGAAAAGCCAAGACAGTCCTGAGATAAGCTTTCTATACAGTTCCCCTCTGATGTGTAGCTGTGATAAAGCACTTGGACTGAATCATCACTTTATCCCCAAAGCCAGATAATGGGACATACCATCACACAAACATTTATCTTCACCCAGTTATCAGCAGCAAAGCCAATAAACGGCTGGTGCATTCCTCACCTCCCTCTCCTGGAGTCTGGGGTTTTTTAGGGAATGTTAACAGCAACTGGCAGGCTTGTAGCCCAGCTGAGGCAACAGAAGAAATATCTCGCTTGTACCTCACCTCAGTGCCGGGGGTGCTTTGGCAAAGAGGGAACATCTTGTAGGTGTAAAACTTGTCTACTAAAATCCAGGCCAACACATTCAAACCACATTGTGGGGATAACAGGCAACATTTAATCAGGCTGGACTTGAACCTGTACTTGGGCTGAGCTATAAAAGGTTCCTCAGCCTTATCCATCTCCTCAGTGATCTAAAGATCAGCTGCCTCAGCCCACTAACTCTGCTCCCTCCCTTTTTACAGAAAATGTAGATTTCCTATGACCTCAGTGTTATCTTTATGTGACTTTTGGGTGTGTAAGTTCAGAGTATAGCCAGTGCATCGGGCTGGTATGTCTTTCTGTCTGAGAATCAGCTCCTGTCCCACCAGAGTGAATGAGGTATTTCCATTTTGCTTCACTGGGACCAGGATTTCAGGCAAAGTGCTTATGAAATTAGGCAGTAGTTTGGAAGAGTGGGGAAAAAAGTGTCATCTGGACAGCCCAGGACCTACCTGTTCACTGGCAATCAAGAAGAGCAGTAGCTCTTGTGTTACAACTATGGGTGAAACCACTAAGCTCTGTGGGTAGAAGGTGTGCTGTCCTCCATCTCATAAAACCTCGAGGTTTCCCCCATTCTTCCATGCCCTATGCAGGTCCTGCAGGTTTCATATAGTGACAAAACTAGATGCTACACTTTGGTGGTATGGTCACCAGATGGACCACACTTGCAGTGTGAAATACCACTTGAGTTTCTGGTAGGACTCAAGTCGGTTGCAGCTGGAGTAGTGACACCTTTACACCCATCTGCATGTGTTTCCAGCAGCCAGAACACATTCACCTTCCCCAAACCTCCAAGGTGAGGACCTGCTTGTGGTGACCAAGTCAGGACTGAGCAGGAACACTGCCAGGGACCTTCTCAAATCTCCACACTCAGAAAACATTTCTTCTAACTCTGGCACACATCACTAGCTAAATCAATAGGAAAGTCCCTCTTTACCATCCTGTCATTTCTCATCTTCAGCACCTGCTCCATCATCTTCTCCAGTTAAATTCTCTCCAGCAATTAATCCACAAAAATCCACTTTGGCATCACCTTCAATGTTTTAATTGTCCACAGTTTAGATGAAACTCAGGAGCACCTTCTCAGTCTGCATTCTTACCATTTTCCCCGACTGTATTGCGACAGGTGAAGGACACCAAGAGCCTCACCACTGCCTGCATTTCTTTTCAGCTGATTCATTGGGGTTTTTTTCTATAGTCTGTTTTTCATTGTGGTTTGTCACCTCAAGTGCAATCTCACACTAATGTGATTACACAGTTTTTGAATGATGGTGAACCCATGCATGGCCAGCTTGGTGCCCAGGCAGAGAGAGCTTGTATCCACCCTCAACCTCCCAAGTCAGCATCGTTGCATCCCAAAGAAGCCCCTTGCTGAACTCAGCTCTGATTTCAGCTGGGGCTTCTGGACCTTCTCATAAGACAAATATTTCGCCACTGAAGATCTGCTGAGACCACAGCTGAAGGTGAATTGGCTGCATTAGGCATCTGTTTTCCGTTGCAGTCAAGCTATTTTGAAATCACTTGCCTTTATTGCTGAAGCACTGATGTTTTACCATCAGCTTCAATGGGAATCGCTATGCCAGAGAAGCAGATGAGGCAGTCCACCACCCTGCCCCCTTTCTTTTTTTTTTATTTTTACAGTACACACAAATATTAACATATCATCCTGATAAAGCTTTGTTTACTGGCGTGTCGCCAGCCCCTCTGCAGTGCCTCCTGCTCAGCAGCCTAATCTCCTGAAGTTTGAGGGATGTGGTCCAAATCTCTTAGCAACATTAAATCTCATTCAATTAACTTTGTTGGGGGACAAAGTTAGTTTGTTGCCACCATTTGCCAGTCTGCCGTGTATAATACGCCATTCAGCGGCTAGGCCATTCAGCTTTTAGATATGGCAAGGAGGCACAGCATGATCCAGCACAGGAGCTCTGGCTAAACTGGGCATCCTGAGCTGCAGAATAACCCCTTAGCCAAAAACTCCACCAAGTCCTCAGAAATGTCCTTAGTCATAATAGGTCTGAGCCACTGCCTGGGCTTTAATGCCTTTTATTGGTGCCAATTGCAGTCTGCACCCAGCAGAGACACTGGCTCCAGGTCATCATCACTGCCTCTTTGGATTCACATGGAGTCCCTGGCTTGAGAGCCAAGTGGTCCTGAATCTGAGTGGTCAAGTGCCCTGCCCATGCAAAACATAGGAATATACATCTCCATCTGAAACTGCTCTATGAATAAAAGACCATTATTGCTTCCAAAGGGATTTCTTTTGTATCCATAACAAAGCAGGAAAGTGTATGAGGATGTCTTCCAGGTCCCCAAGGGAGAAAAGTGAACTGCGACTCAAGTAGAAGATGCTGGGTGCTGTACCCTCTGGGGAGTAATGGGTTAACATTGTAGGCCTCTCCTATGTGTGATATTACACAGTATTTATGCTTAGTTGCAACAAGTGAATCTTTAATTACACATATAAGATATTAAAGGGAAATTAGTTTAGTCCAAACTCATTTTCTTTCCAGAACTAGTCAAAAACAACCAAAGAAGCAGTAATTTGTTTTCACCACACAGCAGGTGACATTATATCCTTCATTAAATCATACAGATATGACTAATATTAATCTTCATTTGTATCACTATGCATCAAATTCAGCATCCATCACACCATCCCTAGCATACTATTTATTTTTATACGTGTTTCATTAACGTGTTAAGACATAAGTAAAAGCAGCGAGTAGGACCTGGACAGCGAACAACCCTCCTCCCACCTTCCCTCCAGACAGCAAATCCCAGCACTTCTCTGAAAGATCTGCACCAATATTATAGCATTAAGGAAATAATTAATAAAATCTACACTTACTTTTCATTCTACTGCTGACTTCCAAAAACTGTTGCAAATAAATTCAATGGCTTGGGGAAGAGGGATCTCTTATCTTCATATTCATAATATTTAAAAGAGTAGTTCTGAAACCAGACGGTAATTTATAGTTCATAGCCAGCAAAACACACGTCCATACCTTTATAAATGTATATGTCTTTATAAAGATATATGTCTTTATCAGGTACCCTCTTGGTCTGTCCTTTCCATGCCTTTCCCGAGCTTTCCCCTATCTTGCCACCCAACCATTGCAAACTCTAGCTCCCATCCAGTCTGCTTGGTCCTGGATGAAACAGTTGTTGGCAGCATGATGTTAAATTTAATTTGTGTCTTGTAATGTAAATGCACCCAAGGGTTGAAGCAACAGGCACATGTTTTTTATAAATCAAATTTTACATACAGTATCATTTTTTTCCCCAGACTCTCTCAGAATGCAGGAAAATCAGTACTTTACAGGCAGCACTTGAGTTTAACCATCTCTGTCGAAAAAGTCACTATAAATTTATCACCAAACCAGAGTGACATTTAAGGTGGCTACTGTGACAAAACATTTTGCAGTGAGAGCGCTGCCTTTCTGGGATTTTCAAGGTGGGGGGATGGGGTTGGGGGCGGCAGTGCAAGGAACAAACGAAAAAAACCACCAAAACCAAAAAAACCCAACATTTCCCCTTAATTGTAGTAAACACACATAGCCTGACTTGTACTTTAGCATGTTCTCAGGGAGCTAGCTTCGCAAATCCAGCTTTCCAAATTTTACAGGAGTTATTACTAGAGTGGCCTTGCAGCAAAACAAAATATTGGAGCTACCCCAGCATGCAGGGAACATCTATGCGCTGAGGACCTAGGGGCAGATCTTTCACTAAGAAGTTGATATGAACTTCTGGCTCAGCTTTGGTAGGACACAGACTCCAATTTATTTCTATGAGCACTGTGATACTGCTTTTATATTTCTGATAGTGCTATGGGTATGCTTTTCTGTGAAAGCAGTAAAAT
>NW_010179559.1:57866-64984 GCF_000695765.1 Mesitornis unicolor
TGCTGAGATCCAGACCAGTCTTATAAATATTTATGGCAACGTGTGGCGAGCAGAACTGAGCCTCCCTGCTGGTGTCGGCAATGGGGTGAACGATGGGAGGCCGAGCATCCCAGTGCTAGCATTGATTTTTATGAACGCTTGGCCACAGGCAAAGCCACTGGAGAACCTGATCTCCAGTTTCCCCAAGCCCCAGTTTCCCAGCAGTAAATTGGGATAACCATACTGGTTGACACTATGGATGTGCTATACAGCTGATCAAGTTAATCTTCTAAGCACCTTGAGACTCTTGTATGGACAGCACTACTGAAGCATTGGTATTTTTGAGGATGCACTGTCAAAGACAAGTAAACTAATCATCTTCACCTTCAGAAAAGAGAAGATTTTAATCTTCTCGCACTAAACCTGCCCTAGGTAAACATGCTTCTATCCTCCTGCTGTTAAAATAATGCCATAAGTGTTTAGTGTAACATTTGACCTGTTTCTCTTGAATCCTCCTAGATTACAGTCAAGCCATTTGCACTTCAATAGTTTGGGGGCTGCACTGCATTTTCTGGAGTTGGAAAGTAGCTCAGCTGTAAAAACTTGCTGGAGGCTGTAAAAAGGCATAAAGAGGCTGAGCCACGGAGTATTTTTAAAGCCAGTTTTGGAGGGAAAAATCATTACACCTCAGTCCTTTTTTTCTCATGCTTTTGATTGTAAGACTGAAAAATTATGGAGGTCTTCAAGGTTGTCTCTCCGAAACGGCTTAAAGACAAAACCGCAGCAACTATTTGCCAGCTTTCTCACTTGACAGGTAAAGCAGAGTCATCAGTGCAAAATGAAAAGGCTTGATTAGTAATACACTGGGGCTATATTAACTGTATATGTTGAAAAAGGGACAGGGGAGGAGCAGATGTGTGAGGGCTGTGAGCTTTATGCACCAGCTCCACCATAAGGGACTGAGGAACCCGTAGCAGCTCAAGGCACCATACAGACCTTGACACAGCAGCCCTGCTGTGGTCCCCTAGACCTTACCATCACATGGAAGTTGCCACAAAGTCTTAATACTTAAAACTCTAATACTATGGAAGTCTAATACTTCTCCTCTGCACAGTGTGCCAATTGAGGGACTGCATATTTTTTCCCAGATTCTTTCCTCTCCTTCCCAAACCACTTCTCAGCTTTGTTAACACATAGCATTTAATAGGCACATGTCGTTTAAGTCCTCATAAACAGCAGCATGTCTATTCAGCAACAAATAAAATAGCCAAACTAGGCTGCCTGTTAGCTTTCCAGCTCCCTGGAGAGGTGGCAAATTGTACCACCAATCCTTCTAGAATTGCCAAATATCCACATCAATTCTGTTTGCACCACCCATCGAAAGATGCTATATTCTGATCTAAGGGACAGATACAGACACATTCTGAAATACATACTAAAGTACAGATAAATATACAAGCTGTCTTGGTGAATTAGTTACATGTGCAAATAGCTTCCTGGAAGAGCAGGCTCAGTTTGATGGTTAAAATCTGATCCAAAATCCACAGGAATCACACACACACACACACACACACACACACACACACACACACACACACACACACGAGAAAAGGAAAAAAGTCCCTTACTTTGAACCAGGGTGACTGAACCAGGTCTGTTGTTATTAAGAAATGGATAACACTAGGTATGACACCTGGTGGGGTCTCTTTGGTCACTAATCGACTCCAGTTGTCCACAAAGGCTTGTGCCAGTTGTCACCCTCCACGCCAGGCTCAGCAGGGAGGTAGGAGATGCATGCCTGGGAAAGCCAAACCACTCACCCCCAGCCTGTTATCTTTTGGATGGGGTCGGGGCAAAGCCACAGGGGAGCAGAGGTGAAGTATGCATTGCCACCGGCCATACAATACCTGCCTCCAAACAGGAAAAAGAGAGTTTAGTCTCCAACACTTACAATCTATGGATACATCGGGAGGATGGGGAGGGGAGGAAAAAAGTCTTAAAAATTCCAAGGATTTCTATCAGAGTAGTACCATAAACTGGTAGAAAAGACTTCTCAAAGAAAGCAACTTTCTTTAAGGAGTGAAATATGTAATTTCTCAAATGGATACCCCCCCAGCTCTAGCATTGAAGTCCTGCAACAAGCTCCAGGAAAGGCTTTAGCCCATCTGCTTCAGGACAAATCCCATCGGCTCTTAGCTGAGATCCCACTTTTGTTAGGATAGAAGCTGCTTTTTTTTCCTCCTGCCAAAGCAGCCTGGCCTGCCCAGTCCCGCAGTGAGGTCACAACTGAGGGTTGATCACATCACAGCACGTTGCCATGGCGATGCTTGAACTGTCACAAAGGATGTGTGCTATGATTTCACAGCAGATGGGCTGTGAGGGAGGAAGCCCTCATTTAAATTTTAAAAATTGCTTTAGTAATTAGCAAGAGCAATAGAAAAAGACATTAAAAAGAAAAGAAAAATCCCCAAATTGCCACTCTTGGCACAGGTTACGTGATTCACGTGAGACCTGCAGGCTGTTCGCAGGGGACGACGGCTGAACTGCTGCTTTAAGCTCACGCAGCCCTTGGGGTTGCTGATGGGTCCAAAAAAGTCAGGTGCCTGCCTGGCTGCAGTGGTGGGTGAGCGAAGCGCCCCTGCGCATCAGTGCATTTCAAAGCATGCCAGCTTTCACCCAAAGGCCTGACAGGAATGGCAGTGGGCAGGTGGAGGGTGCTGCAGGTTTTAGTAAAACGCAAACTGCCTGATGAAAGGGGAGGTCTAATTCCCTCGCTTCAGAAGTTTTTGGCAAGGAGCTGACTTAGGCACTTCTATGGGCCTTTTTAATTTCGCATATGAGGAGCCCAGAGCCACACGGATGTGTTTGCCCTCACACCCTGAAGCATTACCCTGTCAAGATGAGAGTGCAGCCCCTTCGCCCCCTAATTCTCCCAGCCCAGCAGCACTGCCCCACACAGCACCCTACATTGCATCCTCGGCATCTCTGGCACAGGGTGCTAACCTAGTCGCACACATTGCCCCTGCACTTGGGAACTGAGCTCACCAGCAAGCAACACAGGCAAAGCAGTCAGCACCAAGCTTTACAGATAGCCATGGTGCAGCCCGCTCCGCCCTTGGGCCTCTCAATCCCCGGCAGAGGTGACCTTGAGGAAGCGGAGCCTCGAGTCCCCATCCCGGCAGCCACCACAGCTTGTTGCAGAGGTGCCGGCATCCCCTGGCTCACTGCAGCATTTCTCTTCCACATCACAGCAGCCCAGTAACCTGAAAGCAGAACTAAATCTCTCTCCCCTCCACCTGCAGCAGGCACTGCACGTGGCGTTTCGGGGACCTTGGGATGAGTCCTCACATTTAATGGGGAGAGCAGACTTCCATGCAGCATGTTGCTCGTTGATTCAGTGACTAACTGTTGATCTCTCTAAGAATAAGCCAGATGGTTCCCGTGATAAGTGATCAGCTCTCCTGGAGTTTTTGAAACAGAAAAAGACAGATGCCTGCGTGCCTCTTGCCAGGACCCATCTTAAGCTCAGGCGATGAGTGCAAATGCAGAGGGGAGGTTGTGTTGAGGGGATTCTCTCCACCCAGGCTTAGCATCTAATCTTCCCCATCAGACTTGATCCTGAAGGAGCGGCATCTTACTTTCTGACAGCTTCCCCTGGCTTAAGGGCACTACAAATCATAAGGTCAGCCCTCATAAATGGATCAGACCTTGATATTGCTTCGTTCTTCTGTGCATTTATATTAACGTCTCATTTTGCAGACTGCATCTGATCGGTGCTCGCTGCCTCAGCTTGCATTTGTACACCCTGGCAACTGAGAACACTGATAAGATTGACAAAGCATTTTAGCAAAGGAGAAAGCTTGATTTGGGGAGCTGTTTTGCTGGGGTGAAAAAAAAAACACCCAAGCTGGGGAGCAAGAGGGAAACTCAGGAGGCTGAAGAGCTTTGTTTCTCATCCACTGGTCTGCACAACATGTTCTGACCACCTGCCAAGCACTTCTTCCTACCCTCATCTGTAAGATCTCCACAACAGAGGAAAAAAAAGTAACATTCTTTACCTGCTGACTTCTTTAAAAAGAAACCAAAACTTTTTTGGTGGTTGTTTTTTTTTTGCCTATGGGCAAAACTCCACTGGATCTTACAGTGTTAGGCCAGCATAAAAATGAGCAACGTGTAGCCACGCACTCAACAGAAAATTACTCTGGTTCTTTTATTTACATGTCTCTGTTATGGCTCTTAAAGGATGCATGTTCCCTTTGAGGATATTTATGCACTCTCTTCTGAGTGAAATTTGGAGCTGCACCTTCAAGAAAAGGAATTAGATCTGTAATGCTGACTCAGCCTGCAATTTCACAGGATTAGACAGTCAGAAAGAGACTATTACGCTGGAAAAGACAGAAACATATGTGACGATACATATGTCAGACACTCGTGTCCTCACCATAAAAAGTACCTTTGTACGTATCAGTACACAGTTCATTATCTCTGACCAAGGTATTATTTCACAGGCAGGCTTGCAACTTCATCTAAGGGCTTTATGGAGCAAATGTCACTTTAAATCTAGAGAAAGTGCACAGAGGAAACGGAGAGGGCACTAGATTTAAAGCAAGCAAGTGTTGTGCCCTCACTTTCCTGGGAAACTGCATGCACGCTCACTGGGCTTTGTAATGAGCGTGGCTTCCATTGTGCTATTAATTGAAAATAAAGGCCTTATGCAGAAGAAATTTAAAATTACAAATTTCCTTCTGTAAAATCAATTTCTGTCTTGTTATGTCACCCTGTACCACTTTCAGTGTTACGTTTCTATAAATGAGTTACATACCTAGAGTTAGCAAGAGTATTCTTGTTGCATTCATCACTGATACTTTTGGAAGAGAGGCATGATTTCCCAAGGAATCAACACTTTTATAATCATAAACTCTAATCGTAAGCACTATCATCCCATCCCTCAGTAAACTTTTGATCCTTTCAGTTGACTTCAATTAAATTTGGCAGAGTCAGTCACAAGTTTCCTAAGACAGCATCTGGGTAGAGATGCCATGCAGTCCCACTACTCAAGATTCAAACAAAGGAGGTATTTGATGACCAAGTCAAAAATCACCCACAGAACCGATCTCCATGCCCTATATTTTGCACCTCGACGCGGGAAAATACAAAGCCACACACAAGCAGGTATCCTTAGACTGACCCACACCGTCTGAGCAGCTTCTCTAGCAGTGACATTGAACACACAGTGCTCAAAAAGTTATCCTTAGATTGTTCATTTACATAGGCAAAAACAACTGTTACACTTTTAAACACATATTCCTCACCCGAAATACAGTGAATTATGTGAATTATGCTCCATTTTTAACGATCTTTCAACTCCTAACTTGTGTGACCTCATCCAGGGTTTGGTGGAAGGCAGATGAGCCCCTCTGGGCGCCTGACTTGGTGCAGGGACCACTTTGGCCTCAGGTTAGAAGTGGCTTTGTTACAACCCGGGCTTAAAGCCTGAAACCCCAGACCCACTCCCATTGATGGCCCTCTTTTGCACTTGAAAGGCAGCATCACCCCATCCCTCAAAGAGCCTTTCACATTTGGCAATGCAAAAAAAAAAAAAAAAAAAGAAGTTAAAGAGGCTTTAAAATGAGTGTTAATTAGGGCAAGAGCAAGCAGACGATTCTTCCCCTGCTTTTCCATTGATCTTCCCCTTTAATAGTATTTTATATTCATAAGCATAGTAGTCTTGTTAAAACACTTTGGCATCTTTTCCAAATCATAGGAAAGGAATCTGAGACAGTAGGGAAAAAAGTGTATCCTGGGGGGAAATATTCTATGACTGTGATTCAATGATTCGATTATTTTCGCTCCCCTAAATAGTTATTTTTTTTTAATTTTTCCTCCCAAGCATTCAAAATTCAGAAACGTTTCCAGGGCTGAAGAGCTAGTGAATAGTTAAACAAAATATATTCAGTAGTAATTATAAGAAAAAGTAATTTCAACTTAAAAAAAATCCCTCTGTGGAGGAAAACCAAAGTTCAATGAGCATCAGAAAGCTCTAATGGTCATCTTCAAGTGTGGAGAGGATGCCCAGGATCCCCAGAGGATGTTCCTTCCTAACAGCTTGGATACAGAAAGAAGAGGAAAAGTTAGAAGAAACCTCGGAGCTGGAGGAAGAAATCCATCCTGTTATCAAATACTTGCAGAAACTGCACTCAATCAGGCAGTCAAAAACACGCCTACTCAGATAAGGGTATCCCTGCACAGAAATCTCTTGACACTGCTTTGACATATTTACGTTCTGCCACGATTATTCAGTGGCAATAACTCCGAGCTCCTCTCCTGACACTTGCGTACAAACCAGTCCCCAGCTCTGCAAAGGGAAGGGAAGCAAAATGTTGCCCAGCAGAGTTTCTCAGCGGGGCAAAGGATGGCCAGCCCAGCTCTGGCTCTGTGTGCCACCAGGCTGGTGACACCGAGGCGAGTGGGGATTCAAAGCCTTCGGAGCTTTAAGTATACAAATAAAATATTAATTTAATGCCATCTAATCAAAGATACCGCATCGTAGATAGCACACCCCTGAAGTTACAGGGAGATTATGCTACTCCTAAGTCCTATTAGCCTGGACTTGTTGGAAGATCTGCTATCTAGTAGCAAGATACAATCGGTAAATTATTTTTTTTAATTAATTCATTGAAGTAAGGAGAAAATAGCCCGAGTCCTATCTGTCTACATCTTTTCGGAAGAAAGGCAAAGGTGCACAAAGGTTCACCGGCAGTTTTAAATGGGGGAAAGGATTCCTGAGAGGCAGCAGCGGAGCAGAGATTATCGCAGCATCCCCTGGAAATCCACACCACGGCGAAAACGAGTCCCCGCCTGAAGCCCACCCAAAGCTGGGCGGCTTGGGACATCTCCACCGCGAGCCGAGGATGAAGAAATGCCTCCCGCCTGCCCAGGTAACCTTGTAACGGGGGTTGTGGAGGGGTAAGCCTGTGGTCCCCACAGCGGGGGTCCAGCCCCCACAGTCCTTGCAATGAGGGTCTAACCCCGCTGTCCCTATAACGCGGGTCCCGCCCTCGCTGTTCCTATAGCAGGGAGTTCCTCCCCGCATGCTAAGAGGGTGTCCCGTCTCCACGTCCTGTAACGGGGGTCTAGCC